>NW_016161351.1:0-52466 GCF_001687245.7 Rhagoletis zephyria
TAGTTAGGCTCATCTCTCGTATGCTCCATGAGAAATCTTTCACAGCGGATTAGGGCAAGGCCTCTGACCAGCGAAAAGTGTGCCGAGCTACACCGCAGGGATGTGTCCTTTCAACTCGTTCAAGGGTACATAAGCTTGGTTAAAAATTTGTATACTAGCTGCGGACTTGCTATAAATCTTGGAAAGACGGAGCTCGTACTATTAACCAGTAGGTACAAAGTGCCTCATGCCCACCTTTCTTCATCAGGGGTGTTTCACTTCTTATCTCTGACAGGGTCAAGTTCTTGGGCTTGATCCTTAATGGGAAGCTATCAAAGCTATCATGGAAGCCAAATATTGAGGACCGAGTAAATACGACAATATGAGACCATAATCAAGTTATATGGGGTTAACTTCTGGTTAGGAAGCTCGTTGGAATCAGCGGAGCGCTTCAGTCTACTCTTACTCTAGTGCTCTTCGCAGCGGAATTTCGCTCAGCCATTAGGGCCAAAAGCTGTGCGTTCTCGTTCAACCCAGCGTATGGGCACTCAACCACTTTCAAAATCTTCGTCTTCCTACCGGAAGAAGTGGATCGAAATGCTCCAAGGCTGGCTTTAAACGAATCCTTCTCCACTCCCATCCCCCCAAGGGTGATTGGGAGAATGATAGTATCTGGAGCAGAGGTCCAATAAACATCTTCACGGATGCATCGAAGCTGGACTGGAGAGTTGGATGAGGTGTCTACTGTCAGAAACTCTAAATAGATCTTATGTTCAGACTGCCGCATCTCTACAGCGTCTTTTAGGCGGAGGTGCCCGCTATAAAAGAGGGTGCCGATTGCCTATGCACCAATGTTTTGCCTAGGATGGTAACTAGGATCGCTGATGGTACGATCGATACTGGTCGGGGAATGCCTGAACTCTTTCCCAACTGCCTCGGAATACTTCCTAATCAAGCTGATTGGGAGCCAGGACACAGTGATATCACTGGAAATTGCAGTAATGGTGAGTTGGCTAGGCTGTGCACCTTCCAGGCCATCACCTCGGACAGGGAAGGCATAGGAGTTCTGTTGGCAACCTGCCACTACCCCTCGACAAATGGCCTCATAGTAGGCTAAGTGAGTGCTGGGCGAAAACTCCGACTTGCAAATTTGTAAGGGTTTTCTGGCCGGCTGTTGGCCGCGGGAGGTCACGCGAGCTTCTGCAGCTGACTAAGCGCCGACTGTCGCTTCTTACAGGTTTACTTACCGGACATTGTCCTTTAGGAACCTACGCAATACGACTTAACTCCCGCAGCTCTTTGGAAGCAAGGTGGCATCAGCTCAGCACTTCATTCTCGGCTGCTCGGATTTCGCCAGAAAAAGGTTAATGCACCTCGTAGAACTTTGTTGTGGACACCCAGCGCTTTCCTTAGCTTAACACAGAGAACCTGTAGTTACTGTTCTAACTAAATTGCGTAATATGGTGGTAAAATGGACTGTTATTAACGACTAAGTGAGGCCCTCTTGGTAGATCTGTCACAATCAACCTTTCCTTTGCATTTTCGGGCGCGATTGAGCTGGCGTAGTGTGCGTAACTCCATACGTATTCATTTATTTCAAGGCTCTTAAGGACTTTGGACTTTTTCCTTAAGATTTCCTACTATTATTTTCCTTGCAGATTATGCGTTGTAACACCGCTAGACTTTCGACAGTGATGGGATCTGTAGCGCCTCAGATTCCATTCAGGCGGTTACGTCTCAGCAGCATTGGCAAAATACATAGTAATGACTTGAAGTCTTTTTGCGGGCTTCCCTGCAGTTTTTGCGGTTGCCTTAGGTTCCACTTCAGTTACATGAGTTTTGGTTTATTATTTGATTCAATTATTACTGTGGAGAGTTCAGGAATTTTAATTTGCACCCCATTTAGTGCAGCTCATTTGTGTGCAGTTCCAAGGAGACATGTACCACACATATGGGTAACTTCGCAGAGCTAGAGATTGAGACATCGAAGGGCAGAACGTAGTTTCGTTTCTGGTTGTCAGTACAAATTCAAACTTTTAGCAATGCCTAAGAATATGCAAGCAGAGATTTGCTGAGAGCTCAACGATGAAAGTTCATTGCAAACTTATAGCCCAGATGCAAATGAGTAATTGACCCAAAGTCATGCAGTTTTTTACGTTCGATTCTAAACAGGGTGTGAGTTCGTTTTCAAAGTATACGAGTGCATTAACAAAATCCAGTTCACGAATAGTTCCGGAATAGTACCTAGAATTATAAAATTTCCAACCTTCTGCCTGTACCAGCATTAAAAATGGTTAGATTAGATTTGTTAGAGGATGTGCACTGCAACATAAGGTCCATTGTGCACTCAGAGCACATCAAAACACCTCCTCCAGCCCCAGTGCTCTGATGGATCCAAGTAGTTTCCCTCCCAGATGTGCCAGTCTTCTTCTCGCAACCGCATCGCATTCCAAGAGGTGATGCCGTTGGATTTCTGGTGTTATATCACAGTATCGACACAGGAGGTCTACCCTATAACCCAGGGTATGCATATGGGTGCGCGTTAGCATCCCTGTTAAAAATCTCACGTTTATCTTTTAAAGGGTAATTAGTGCCCTAGATCTTTTGGGAATAAAGATTCCAAGATTTTCTTTCGCCTGCCATAGTCCTGGCGTGTTCTCCCAATGTACTCTTCTTAGCCGACGCTCTTCTGCTCTTAACTCTTCCTTGATGGTGTTAGGCCCCACTGCAAGGAAGGTCCTATGGGTCGAGTGGCTGCGGCCTCTCGCGCCAGTCTGTAAGCTTCCTCATTTCCCTGTTTACCTTCTTTGGCCCGGGACCAACACAAATTGCAGTTTGTTGTTTTTCCCAGGGTGTTTAATGTCCTTACACATTCCCATACCACCCATGATTTAATCTCACATAAGTATACGGCTTTTAATGCAGCCTGAGTGTCAGTACAGATAACTATGTGTTGCAGAATTATTTCCACACAAACACTGATGGCGTAAACCTTCGCCTGAAATATACTAGAGTAGTCCTCCAGGCGAATGGAGATCTTGGCCCCAGGACCAAAGATTGCTGCCCTATCCCTTCGTAAATTTTTGAGCCATCTGTGAACCACCTTTGGGCGTGGGCCCATGTCTCATTCCTGGTCGCTTTGTTTCCTACTTCGCTGCTGAATTTTGTCTCGAAGATTGTCATTTTACCGATATCATCGCTGTTGAGCTAGGAGATAGGGATCTTGGATCTGATTTTATCTCGCGAGCGCAATGCTCCCGTGATGACTATAAAAGTTACTAGATGTGGTCTTGTCTGAGGTTAGCCAGCGGACAATTGATCCATGAAACAGGATTTGTATGGTTCTCCTAAAATGACCCACAAGGTTCGAGGTCCATCGTAATCCGTAACAAGAATAAAACCAAGCTAAATCAAGCCCATACTTGCCGGTTTAGCTATTAACGAGGTTAATGCTATTCTGTGGGATTTCTCTTAAACTATGGAACTTTTTCCGATGCTGTCAGTACAGTGCAGTCAGCATGATGTATAACTTGACAATTGTTCCGCCATAGCCTTAGCAAGGTGTGTATTGTAAGTTTCCAAAGAAGATAAAGAGAGGCATGCACTATATTTGTTCCAGGTTTGTTGTATCAGCGCCTATCAGCTCGCTGCTCAGCTCTCTCACCGCTCAGCTATAAGCTTTCTGTGTGCTCAGGGCTTAACTGCTGCAGAATGTTTCAAGAATCGTACTAATCAACCATCTATTTATTTATTACAAGCACATATGCTCCCTTTAAAGTTGCGAATGCCATGGCCCTTATATGAATTTCCAAATCGAGTGAAGATTTAAACAGTTGGTCTCTATAGATACAGCTATTAAAACTGCATGCGCAAGACCAACTCCATGTAATTATACATAGATTTATTTCATTACTAGCTTATCCAAATCCAGATCAAGCCCCACACATTGATTTCCAATTGTCTGAATGTGATTAACTAAAGCTCAGTTGATCGTTTGTATCATCAAGACAAATAATTAACTCGTTTAGTTGCTCCAATTAAACGCGATTTATTGCGTTGCCTTAATTTCTAAATAAAAATAGGAAAACATTCCTAATGTGAACACGCGCAACTGCTCCAGAAAGACAGACCTAAGTAGCAGACGCGCAGACGTATTTCCCAGGCACCACCCGTGACGACGTCTATGACGGCAGAAAATGCGGATGGCGGCAGGCGAACAAATGGGCAGCGGCAAGCAAAACGAACAATTACGGTTTCAATCGCCAACCATTGATGCTGTTACTTTGCCACTTTTTTCAATTGTTGCTGCTGTTTTTTGCACGCAGATATGGCTGGTGTCGCGGTAAGCACCAGCGATTAAAGCTTCAATTGCACATGCGCGTCTACGCGACGGAGGTGTCGCTTCGAAATAATTACACTTTGTTCAAGTGACAAAAGCTGGCAGCGACAGCCACGCCTGGAGCGATCGACTACTATCTATGTTAGTGGTTATAAACACCAGCTAGAGCCTTACTAGAGCTACATATATGTACAAACATATGAGTATTTATGAGTTCGCATGATCTAATCGGCTGATCGCTGGCAGTAAACTATAGAAAAGTCCATTCTTGGGCGCGCGCGCATTCGCAGTCAACGCGATATGCGCAGCTATCCACTAGCGTCTGCCACTCAGTCAGTCAGTCAGTCAGCTAAATACTAGTTAACTATCCAGTCCAGCTGATCAACTGAATGCTAGCCAGTGTTCACATTCATTTATGGCGCACAACAGCATTCCATGGGCTCAATAGATTTTCCGCAGACATATTCAGACGCCAAATAGTTGGATGGCTAGCTGACTGAAGCTTCTTGCTACTGCAACACACCGGGGCGTGGCAATTACGATCATACATTGTAGATATGCCCCCTTATGCGCATATAAGTATGCACATATTCAATTGCAATGGCATGACTGACATGCTGGCGAAAACATTACCCGCAACGGGCCTTATAGAATACTAAATGCTAGCTGAAGCGAGTGTAAGCGCAGGGTGCACGCATGCGCATTGCTTTCATTGCTCTGCATTCACAATATTAAATTCATTGCAATTGAGTTGAATTGCATTGCAATGTAACGAATAAACTCAAATGAACTGAACTTCGTTGAACTGCACAGCGTAAGTACCTACTTCTGGGGCAGCAGCAGGTATGTGCAGCGCTTGTTTGTTATTTGTCTGTAACGTGGTGCCTTCCTTTATAATTCCGTTCGCCTTCTTTAAATGCTAAGCCGATTAGTGATTGTGTTTGCGATAATATGGCGAATGAAATTTATTTACGTAGAATAGCTGAGTGTTCGAATTATTACCGGAAATTGTGTTCGATCGTATCAACATGTAATCTGCAAGCCGCATCAGCAGTGATGGTGGCAGCAGCAACTAGGCAGTATGTGTGTTGATAAATATGCGTAACAGCTTGACTTTGATGGCTAGTGATTATTAGGCTGCAATAAAGATGGAATTGTATAGTTATGTTTTATGCCTTTTTTGCTATTGCATAATTCTTTCAAGACCATAAATAAAATATGTTGCTTAACTAGAATTCTGTGCACTGTATATGTTTACCATAAAGATTATACGATTTTACAATTACTGAGATATACTGTGTACACTTAAGGTCGCCTAATTAGGACACTGAGACAAGATTGTGCCTCTATGAGCGTAAGTGAAATAAGCAGATCATATCACATTTTTCATTAGCATTCAATGCAGCATACTTTTGGGCGTTTGCTTGAAGAATTTGAATAAGCGCCTATTAATGCAAGGATATCCTGAGAAACAAAAATATACTAGTGAACCCGTACGGCGTCGAAACGCCAACATTTAATTAAATTGTTGAAACAGGTGAAACCCTATTCAAAAAGCTCTAAAAATATACCTAATGATTAATCTAAACCATTTCTCAGTGATGAGAGGTCTCGCATGGTGTCGGTTCTCATTTCATCAAATTTCAAATCTCCCTGTAACTTCAAAAGATAAAACCTGTGCACATCTATGTATATTCCAGTTCTTTAATTTGACTTCTCATTTTGAAAATTCGAAATAACGATGCAGATGTGATGACCTCCAAAAAAAAAATAAAATAAAAGTAGACGGCAACTTTAATTAAAAATATTATCAGCCTATAATAGTGTACTTAAAACTCTTTGGTTTGCCACTAATATTTCGATATTTCTCTTATTTATGTATCTTTCGTATAACTAAAAAAATCGGCTTTTGAAACAGGTGGCAACTCATTTAAAAGTATTTTCAAATTAAAATCTTTCGCCTGCCATTGTTATACATATTTCAATTAACTGATGAATTAACTGTAATTTAATTTTTTAAGCACATGGCAACTCTCCTAAATACAGTTTGGAAATAAATTATTTTCAAACCCATTTCGATTAATATCCATCTTTTGACAATCCATTTAACTTACTAAATAATTTCAGTTTGGCGCTTTAAACTGGCNTTTGACAATCCATTTAACTTACTAAATAATTTCAGTTTGGCGCTTTAAACTGGCGCAACCCTCAAACACATCAAAAATGTTCTAAATTGTCAAACTAAGTATTTCTTGAAGCTATTTCATTTGACATCCATCGTTAATATTTCATATATCTTTGGTATAAAATAGTTCAATTAGACTTCTCAAATAGGTGGCAACCCTATTCAAAATATTTCCAAACTACTACCTTCTTAAACCTCTTTAGTATGACACCCATATAGCGATACCTTAACTTTAACTGATTTAACTTTTTAAATAATTTCAGCTTAATTTCTTAACAGGTGGCAACTTTTTTCGAAAAAGTAAAACCTTCTTGAACATCCACACCCTAAGCCCTTTAATTTGGTACCTCACTTTTGAAAATCGAACGGACGGTGCGGATCTGAGGGCATTGATTAGTAAATAACTTGAGTTTAATTATTTAACAGGTGACAAGTCCTTTCGAAAAAATAAAACCAGTTTGCACATCTACAGGCCAAGCGCTTTAATTTGACATCCCATTTTTGAAAATCGAACGAACGTTGCACATCTCTTATGAAGCACAAAAAATGTCTTCGCGTATTATATACATATATAGATATAGATACTCCTCAGTTCCGAATATGGAAAATCGTATTAGAAAAATTACAAAAATTTTTAACACATCATAAACCGACTGCCTTTTGTGGAAAATTTTCCTTACCCAAAAATGAACTACATATTTATGTTGTAAGCACTTTTTAGATATATTTTTTATGCCAATATTTTGATTAAAATAATTTCGCGAGATGAGCCTATAAATCTTAGCAAATCAAAATGGGAGTATAAAATAAAATGAAATACTGGGTAAAAATGAAAACAAAAATAATAAAATCTAGAAATTATCACAATTAATACTTCTACCACTCCTGCAGTTGGGCAGGAGCTGCAAACGCATATTGTTGCAAATAGGGCGATGCGGCAAAGTATTGCGGCGCTGCGACAGGCGCAACAGCAGGGACAGAAACTTGCGTACCCAAAGCTGTGACGCGTGCTGGTTGCGCTGCACGCGCGGGGGAAGCGGCTGTGGCAGAAGCAGGACGATCTCCATTCGAAGGTACCGCTGCAGTGGCAACAGCTGGCTGCGCAGCGGGAGCTATGAAAGCACTTGGCTGGTAGTAGGCGGCTGTGAGAGGATGCACGAAGCCAATCGCGTTAGCTGGATAATAGAATACGCTGGTGTTAGGATTAGGAGCAGCAGCTTGTGGGGTTGTCTTCTTCACCTCGGTCACCTCAATGTCGGTAGCAACTTCCGCTTCATCTTCACGCTCCTCGCGTTGCTCCTCCGGCTGCTAGGCAGTAAGACGCTCCGATTTCACGGCGCTTGTAAGACGCTCAGCTTGTGGCTCGTCCTCGTCAGGAGCGTCGTACAAGCGCTGTGGTGCTTGTGGAAAATTTTGCTGCGCGGTGGCGAATTGTTGACGCTGCCGCGTGAAGGCTTCTGAAGTTATCCGAGGGCGCGCTATAAAACCGCTGTGGTGCTGTGGCTTGGAACGTTTGTCGAAAGCTTTGTGGCAAGCGTGACTGCTGTGGTGACGTAGCGGAAAATTGTTGGCGTGAGAAGGCTAATTGTTGGCGCGAAGCTTGCGTCTGACGGAAATGCGCGGGTGCGTCGTAAAGCGCGTTAGGTGCGTCGATATGATCGCCGTTGGAGCCCAAACTGGGAGTTGACTCCAAGTCGAAACCGCTTACTTCGGGTTGTGGCTCTGCTTGAAATTGTGGCTGCGCTGGAGATTGGGGCTGCTGTGGAAAGAATTGTTGCTTGTCTGGAGAGGGAATATCGAAGGGCTGACGCGGCTGGTAGCCAGAGGCGGGGTAGGGTGTCGGACTGGCTTCTTGTCGCTGAAGGCGCGTAGTTAAGCGTCCGCGGCCATTGTAGCGCAACGAGGAGACGTCAGCGCTGGCGAGCGTGCTAAATAGCGCGAGGCTCATGACAGCGATTGTGGCGAATTGAAAAGCCATTCTGCCGATAGTCCTGTGGTGTGATGCTCAGTGGCCGCGTTTTTTGTTTTGTTAACTTTTTAGTTAGGCGGTCTATACTGACTGCGGTTGCGAATTGCACGCGTCTATTAGGCGCTTGATACTGTTGGCACTGCCAGAGAATGCGTTTGTTTTATATACCTTGCAGTTTGGGGGTCGCTGCGACTGTAAGCTGTTGTGAAAAAATTGTAATTCCTCCAACGTGCCGCTGCCGTGACAGCGTGGGGAAGAGCAAAGCGACTGGTCGTGTCTTTATACCTGCACACCGGCAGCCCCTAAGTGTAGGCGGTGGTGGAGGTGCGCGCGCGCAAGCGAAACATAGAGCGAGCAGCGTACACATTTCGCTCGCGTTTCAGACTTTGTGAACACTTTTTCGCATTCATTGACATTGACCGCATACCGCGTTGTAAGCGGGGCAGCCCTCCACTTATTTTTTATGTTAATATTTTTCTTCGAACGTCCGTTCGCTTCGAGTATTTGTCCTTGCAGGCATTGCAGTGACATGCATACTTACAGGCATGCGCTGGCGCACGGCACATCAAAATGCAGTTGTCGTTTTAATTGTTATTGGTTTCATTGCTCTTTTTTACCAACTTACAACAACTTCTTCTTAGTTTTTATTTACAATTTTTTTTTTTGACATTTTGTTTATATTAATTTCTTGTTTGGGTCCAACAGCATTTCGATTTGCATTTGCTAGTGAAGTCACGTAGCAGTCGTAAAATTGGAGGTGTTTGAATTCGTTGACCGGCGGAACGGTGGTCTATGTCTATATGCGTATATTAAGGCATATGGAGCAGTGTGTGCTTTATTTTTGGGGATTTCTACCAAAGCCAGTTTAGTACCCGATAGCGGCGTATAAATATTTGATTAAATTTGACGATATATTTATGTATGTACAATTGATGTACTGTGCCGGTTACATGACTTATTTATGTGTGTTTTAGTCATTAACGGGGTTAATAAAATGCCGGTTGTACATACATATGTATGTTTAAATCAGTGCAAGTAATTTGGAATGAAGATGAAATTATGTTCTATGTGAAAGAAATTTCTTCAGAGTGCGGACAAATTACGAATTAAATTTTTTTTTTACACAAATATTTATATACATAGCAGTACATTCCGTTTAGCTGCCTATTCGCTTAGCTGTTTTAGTATAGCTGCACTTTTCTGGTAGAATGCTTAATTCGGTAGGAGTTTTATTCATCACGAATAAACCTTCGTTTATCAGCATCGTGGGATTAAAAAACGATTTAATCTTTCCATTTCAAAATAATCTAAAGACGAAAAGTTTAAAAAAAAAGCACACAGTTTTAAATATCCGAGTTATCCAATAGATGAGTACATACATATATGTATACCCCCCTTTTACAAACTCATTTATATATACTTTATTGTGAACACCACCCATAGATCCCATAGATTAAAAATTCCACGCCTACAAGATGTGCCACCCCCATTTTATAAACTCATTNTCCATGCCTATAGGATTTACCACGCCATCTTTCACAATCTCATTTATATTTATCTTTTTATAAGCACCTACCCTAGCTATACCTGCATACCAAATTTCAAGTTCGTGCGACTTATGGTTCCGAAGTTATACCTGATAAAAAATTTCACGCCTATGGGATGTGCCACGCCCCCATTTACACACTCGTTTATATATACCCTCCTATAAGCACATACCATAGCTATATCTGCATACCAAATTTAAACTTCGTCTGACTTATGGTTCAGAAGTTATAGCTGATTAAAAATGCCATGCCTATGAGATGTGCCACGCCCCCCTTTAACAAACTCCTTTACCTCTACGTACCAAGTTTCAAGTTCATGTGACTTGTGGCCTGGAATTTATGGCTGATTAACCCACGTCATTGTTTCACTTGTTTTTGTAGACATCTCTAAGAAAGACGCGCAGAATAGCATCGAAAATACATTTCTTACAGAGGATGTAATTATGTATGTATACCTTAAATAAGAGCGTAAGCCCTTCCATTTTGGAAACATTTCTCCATCGTCATCTAGTGGCATCCCGTGACTGTGGCTTGGATCTTCTTAGAAAGAAATAAGCTCACAAGTTTTAGTCTCTATTTTTTCTTTCAAACCTTTCTAAGCTTGAAAATTTTTCTAATCCTAAAAAGTCTGGTTGGTTGGAATGTTTTTACGGAATTATTCATTTACATGCATTGACATTGACGACCTAGTCTTGGGCAGCAAAAATGACTATAGCAAAATTTACTGCCAATTTCACATAACTAAAAGTAAACAACCTCCAACCTCTAAGTTAACCTCTCTTATTGATTGCATCGCGTACTAATCGCCACCAATAACATTAGCCACAAATATGCCAGCAAGTAGGAGGAAAACGCCCACAACAGTTAATAGGTGCTTTCTTTCCTGCCATACCACATGACAGCACATACAAATAAAAATTTTGCCAAAGAATAATTATTGCGAATGTTTGCAAAACAAAACCAAAAACATCCACCATACATTGGCCTTAACGAGAAATCGTCAAACACTTCAACGCTTTGCCGGTTAGCTAGCGGAGCTGGCTGGTTGCATACTCGATACGGACTCCTCTTATTGTGAACTTGGCTGCTTTGGTGCTGCAATGACTATGCGCTTCGTCTTTGCTTGCTTGTAAGCCTCAATACTTCAGCTTGATTGGCGCTACATGAAAATTAGAGTCAACGATCGAGGAATGACTTAGCAATTGATGGCGATGATGACGGTGGCGGTGGCAGCGCGTGTGCGATCAGTTGATCAGCGAGTGAATCGGTGAGCAGTGACAAAGGAAAGAGGTAAACACCCAAACAGACAACACGTACATACAATGTGTGGATGAGGCGATGAGTAAGCATATGAGTGCAAGAGTTTGTTGGATGGATGGAAGCAACGCTGAATCGATCAACGATCGAACATTCAATGAATCGTTTGATGGTTTGCTTGATTGTTGGGTTGTTACCGATGAGGTTGAGGCTGGCTGATTAGAACAATCGTTTATGAGCAGTGTGTGCATATGTAAAAATAATTCTTGCCATATGCTGATGACGTGCGCAATTCTTCTCAAGCTTTAATATCGTCGGAAAGCATTCTTACTCCTCGGGATCAATTGGTTAGCGGGCTGACTGGCTGGCTGGCTGGTTGAATAGCTCGCAAAATGCTCAAGCGTGCCGGGTGAGCGCAGTGACTGGCGTAATTGCAGCAGCAAGACAACAATACCACAAACATTCAGCATATAGCAAGCGCATGCCCATTTGCCGATGGGATACGGTTCGTTGCGCAATGAATTGTCCAGCTTGATGAAGATTTCAAAGTACTTATGAAATTAAAGAAGAAAAGAAAGAAACACGAAAAAAACTTAGAGTAATTTACAACATAGTTGCTTGGTTTGCCTGGCTGTGGGGCTATTTGCCATTTCGGCTACTTGCTGTGGAAGCGACGAAGCGTAGCTGAATTTCTGATAGTTAGATACTGGCGTTGGAGAAGAGGATCGAGGAAGACCTAGAGGAAGAAATTGATGATGGCACATTTGTAGGACGACGTCAAGCTATGTTCGAAAAACTTTAGCGAGTGAGGTAATAAAATGCGGCAGTCAAGCGAAAACCGTTGAAGAAAAATTTCCAACACAAATATGTTTGGCAGGGCTGCAACTTCAAAATTGGTAAGGCCTCTTAAAAAACTCACGGATACCGGAACTCTCCACGGAGGAGAACATCTGCGACCAAAGCTTTTACTAATCTTCGAGAACTTGATGTGCAGTTATGTGTTATTGTTTCTCCCTAATATGCATAATTTAGGTAGAATGGTTCATGTTTTCTCTATAGGCAGGTCACAGGTTGAACTGCTTCGTATAGATCCCAAGGTGGTGGATGCAGTCCTAATACTCCTCAAAATGAAGCTTTTACCTTAAAAATCCAAACAAGGGACCATATTTCGTAAGGAATTAGCGATGAGACCTTCTTGAAGTCAACGAACTGAAGTACTAACAACTTCTTAATGCTTTTGGACACCGCTGACAGTTGAGTTGCCTTCGTCTGAGCAGTCACTTGTTGTCTATCTGTTCATAGGCGGCTTCTCTGTCACAATTTCTATGAACTACTTCCCGACAAGCAGCTTTTCCTTGGTTCCTACTAATTATTGAAAATCTCACCCATCCTGAACCAGCGACTCCAATCGGCACTGTATTCTCCAGCGTACATCGTGTCACTCGAATGACGTGTGAATTCTAATGGGACCTGTCTGTCCGCGGACACTACCAAGCGTTCAGCGGCGTTCATCAGCGCATCCCTTTGTCTGTTGCCAACAACCATTTACGCCAGCAGCGTCTGTCCGAGCTTTAAGCAAGGGACAACAAACTTTTTGCTGATAAGCAAAATCTCAGCAACAGCAACAGCAGCAGCAACAACAGCAAACAGCAACTTTAACGCTCCGCGTACAACAGCGTTTGCGCTGTCCCCAACCATTTAGGCTTACAGCTGTGCTGCGCTGTTCTTTTTTTAGTTTCTTTCCGATTACTTATATGAAAAATATGTACATATCCACGTACAAGTGCGGCCAATGTACGCCGTCGCGGCACTTGATGTGCGGTTTTATTTATTTGTATAGCATTTTATACATAAATACAGTAGAACTTCGTTAATAAGGATATGTTCTCAAACGGATCCTTATGTAGCCTGTACAGAGTTAAAAAAAAAAAAAAATTATATAGTTTTCGCCAAAGGGTATTTGACAAACAAACCTATCCAACTTTATCAAATAAATTTTGAGTTAATATTCCATTATTTTATATGTTTAACGTTTGTACTGAAGCTATTGTAATAGTTTTTTTAGCAATTATAATGCCTTTGGTCGTTCGGATTTCCGTATAGTCCGGATTGAGCTGGTTTTAGTTGATCCGGATTAACGAAGTTCTACTGTACTTATATATGTATACAGAAGTGTGTATGCATCTTTATTTGCGCGTGCAGGTCTTCTTTTCTTTATTACTTAAACTCGCATTTTTATTTGCCATTCTTCGTTTTATTATTGTTATTTTTATTGCAAATATTTCTTCGTATTTGTATTTGTATTTTTATTATATTTGCTTATTTATTGTTTTTCTGCATGCAACGTTCAATTGCTTTTGGTCGCTAGTTGCTCGCAGCGCCTCGCTGACTGCTGATTGTTCGTTGTTATTGCCGTCCCTAAATTGGAGCGCTAAGCGTTGCATTTTCCAATGTGAACGAGTGTCAGCGCGCGCTATCCCCAATTCAACGTATTTTTTTAAGTTTTTTTATTTTTTTTTCGAGTTTATTCTCGTTTCCTCTTTAACTTGTTTGTTCTTTCTCTTTCTTTCCGTATTCTGTATCGTAACGCCCTATCAAAAATTAAAATTCCATTTGCTCAGCGCTAGCGCCGCGTTATTTTGGAATGTTCCATACAAATTGTACGCGCGTGAGGATTTTTGACAGTTGTTTGGCGCTTGACGCGCCAATTTAGAGACGGCAGTTAGCTGTTGTCTGTCGCTTGCGCTTGATGACTGTTTGGCTGCTTCGCTACACTGTCGCCCAGTTGATTGGTTGTGCTGCCGCAGTCAGTGCCACAGCCACAACACCAGTTCGTCGCTGGCAAATGCCCGCGTACGCTTCATTGGCAAAGGTCATTGCTGTTGACGCTTGACCGCTGGTGAACAATCAAGGCGTAGTGTTCTCTTCATTCGATCGCTGATTACATCCATCTTTTCGAATGTTTATGCATACATACCTTCATATGTGCATACATATGTGTTTCTGGCTTTGTGGCGGTCGTCAGTCAATGGTTGCAGCTCTCAGGGACATCATTCGATGCGTTTATTGTTGACGGACGTAAATAAAATATTTTGTTCTGGGAAGTCTTTTATCAATTTGACTTTCTGGAAAAGGTTATTTGAAATGTTAAAGGTTTTTCTACAGATTTACCTATTTTTAATAAGGATTGTTATATCAACTTAAAATTAAGTAATATGAACATCTTCAAAATATTCCTCTTGTTCAGCACTGGTTATGTGAAGAATCCCAGTAGAGCTTGGGAGCATCGTACGATTGCTCGGTGAGTACTCTCTGGGGAGTATACGAATACTTCCCATTGCTCCCTATGATTCTGTGTACAAGCATGTAAATTTGTATACTCCCTTTAACATTGTACGTCCTAGGAGTGGGAGTAATCTCGTTTACCATCTAAACGAGCAACATGCATGCATGTATGCAATATTAAAAGATCTTTACAGATACCTATAGGTGTATTTATATATAAATACGAGATCAGACAAAACATAAATAACACAAAACAAATGCATTAAAAGTAAATCAATACAATACAATACTAAATAAATTTAATTTGGTNCCCGGCTGGTTGATGTCCTCGGGAAGACAAAGGCTGACATCACCGCCATCCAAGAAATGCGATGGACGGGGCAAGGAAAACTAAGCGTGAAGCCTTGCGACTCTACTACAGTTGCCACGTAAACGAGCGCAATTTCGGTGTTGGGTTCGTGGTAGGAGAGAGACTTCGTCGCCGAGTACTGGCGTTCACCCCGGTGAACGAACGTCTAGCCACAATCCGCATCAAAGCGAGATTCTTCAACATATCGCTCATCTGCGCCCACTCCACGACGGAAGAGAAGGACGAAGCGTCCAAGGATCTCTTCTATGAGTGCTTAGAGCGTACATATGAGCGTTGCCTGCAACACGATGTTAAAATCATGCTCGTCGATTTTAATGCCAAGGTGGGCAAGGAAGGGATCTTTGGCGCCACTGTCGGAAAATTCAGCCTCCACGACGAAACGTCCGATAACGGACTGAGGCTGATCGACTTCGCCGGGGCCCGAAATATGGTAATATNTGCAGCAAAAAATGTGCGCCCAACAATGCAAGGAAAGCTTAACGTCGAAAAGCTGCAATCACAACAGACGGCCAATTTATTCGCCACTCGACTCACACACCTGCTCTCTGAGAGCACTCTTCAACAATCCGACATAAGCGAGCAGTGGAACCACATTTCCCGAGCATTAAGTACCGCCGCCGAAGAAGTAGTTAGTTTTCAGCGAACCCAAAAAAACAACTGGTACGATGAGGAATGTCAAGAAGCCGCAGAGAAAAATGACGCCGCCTATAGGGCCACGCTGCGATCGGGCGTAACGCGAGCCATGTGGGACCGTTTTTGGGAACTGAAAAAGGAAGCGAGAAATATTTGTCGCAATAAGAAGAGAGAGTGCGAAGAGCTTGACAGGAAAAATGGCTGAAAATTTTACCAGAGTGTTAGGCGACTTACGGAAAGTTTCAAGATCAGGACGAACTCCTGTAAGAACAACAATGGTGACCTAGTGACCGATGTTCAGAATGTACTTAAATTATGGAGTGAACACCTTTCCACCCTACTGAATGGTTGCAGCGCTGAAATTAGTGGAGAAGACGAATCCGAGCCCCCAGTCGATGACGATGGAGTCGATGTTCCACCAGCTGACTATGACGAGGTACGAATAGCGATAGCGCGCTTGAAAAACAACAAAACTGCTGGAGCTAACAGCCGGCCAGCTGAGCTATTAAAGTACGGTGGCGAGGAGTTGATAAGGTGTATGCATCACCTCGTTTGCAGAATATAGTCAGATGTACGCATGCCCGACGACTGAAATTTAGGTGTGCTCTGCCCAATCCACAAGAAAGGCGATCCCGGCATTCACGCCTACTACCGCGGAATCAGCCGTCTAAGCATAGGTTATAAGGTCTTATCGAGTGTACTGTGCCTAAGAAACTCATTGGACCTTATCAGTGTNAAAACAACAAAGCTGCTGGAGCTGACGGCCTGCCAGCCGAGCTATTCAAGTACGGCGGCGAGGAGCTGATGAGGTGCATGCATCACCTCGTTTGCAGAATATAGTCAGATGTACGCATGCCCGACGACTGAAATTTAGGTGTGCTCTGCCCAATCCACAAGAAAGGCGATCCCGGCATTCACGCCTACTACCGCGGAATCAGCCGTCTAAGCATAGGTTATAAGGTCTTATCGAGTGTACTGTGCCTAAGAAACTCATTGGACCTTATCAGTGTGGCTTTAGGCCTAGCAAATCTACCATAGATCAGGTTTTCACAATTTGCCAAATCTTGGAAAAGAAGCGCGAGAATACGATCGACACACACCATATATTTGTTGATTTCAAAGCCGCTTTCGACAGCATGAGGGGAAGTTGTCTTTATGCCGCGATGTCTGAATTTGGTATCCCCGCGAAACTAATACGGCTGTGTAAAATGACGTTGAGCAATACCACCAGCTTCGTTAGAATAGGGAAGGGCCTCTCCGAGCCGTTTGATACCAAACGAGGTTTCAGACAGGGTGACTCTCTCTCGTGTGATTTCTTTAATCTGATATTGGAGAAGATAATAAGGGAGAGATGGAAGTTGGAAGAGGGAATCAAATTCGACCATTAGTTTCTCCCTGAGCTGTG
This sequence comes from Rhagoletis zephyria, assembly GCF_001687245.7. Classification (NCBI taxonomy): domain Eukaryota; kingdom Metazoa; phylum Arthropoda; class Insecta; order Diptera; family Tephritidae; genus Rhagoletis; species Rhagoletis zephyria. The sequence goes on from NW_016161351.1 coordinate 16,970, forward strand.
AATATTCTGTTCGATAAATGCTCTAATCCAAAGTGCATCATTATACGATGAGTCTAGCTTAACTAGAGGGTGTCTGGTACCCGCTAACCCCCAGTTTAAATAAAGTCTTGCCAAGAAGCCATTACTCCCTTCGACTGTCTTTCCCTTTACCCGTTTATTCCAGAGAACGAAAGGGTTCTCTTTTTTTGGTAACTTTAATACTGTCCCGGAGTCATCGCTTATGAATGAGTCTATACTTCAGGGACACTGAATAAATTGATGGAGCGTCAAAGCTAAGAAGTACCTACTTCTGAGATCTTTTGGGCTGCACTTTCCACATCCTTAATAGAAGATCCGCGGCTGGTGTTAACGGATGTTATCGTATAATTATATTGAATAGATTGAGTCATTTCTGCAGTGGTCCGTCCATTCGATTTTGCATCCAGTCGTTTGCCTAGAAAAAAATCATTATGATAGAGGAAGTGCCGTCTTATTTCTAACCGATTAAATAGGAGCTCGACCTGTCCGTGATCAGAAAGGCGCCGAAAGTGTGGACCAAAATACAAGTCTGCAAAGTGTCCAGGAATATGTGCAGAGCGTATGATAAAAGCGCATGAAGGGTCTTCTATCCCTCCAGAGGATGGACGCTGGGATAGCACGTAGTTGATCATATGGAAGCCATGTGTATCTACAGTGACGGACTGAAAATGGACTGCGGTATAGGGACACAGGTATATTCCGAGGAGCTTGGTGACAATCTGTACTTGAAGATGTCGAAATATGCCAGCACACTTCAGGCTGAAGTCCTGGGCATATTTGAGTCCTGTAGTATACTAAAGGAAGAGAAATAGCTCTGATTTACTGAGCTAGTCAGGCCTAAAGATAGCCAAAGAATGCAAGATGGAACTACGCTTACTGACTGCTAAGTCCATCTCTTTTGCCTGGTTTCCGGCCATAGGAAGATCTAACGCAACAAGAGGGCAGACAAATTACCCCAGGCAGGAACTTGTTTCGATGAATCGGTAGCGGTGGTACTGGAATATTCCTCAAACAACTACAAACTTGCAATTTTTCGTACTAGCAAGAAGCAGGTGGTCAGAGATCCAGACTTGTCCAGAGATCGTTCTGTTGCTTAAATAATAATAATAATAACTTAGCAATTTAAGCATATTTTAAAATAAATAAATTCCACGACTAAAATAATTTAATTAAATAATAAAACAAATGTGCATTGTTAAGGCTGGTCGGGAATTGTCGTAAAAACCCACAAAGGCATACCTTAATACAAATTCATACATACATACATACATACGTTTTTAAAATTTGTATGAAAATAAAATAAAACACGCTTACCAGACGCGATGGAAGGCGTTGTAGCGACTTGCATGCAAATTATAAAAACAAAACTAAGACGAATTGCCGGGAGAATGTATAAACAATTGACTGACTGATTTCATATGCAATTGTGTGTAAATGAATGCTTTTCCGTGTGTGGATGGGTGTTTGTGTGTATAAGAAAAAAGTGAGTGATTCACAGGCCACTGCTTGCCTGCATGACTTTTTAGTGGACTTTTTAAATTTTTTTAAATTATAACTTTTGTTATTTATACAAATTATTGTTATTGATTTGGTTTATTTTATTTTTTTTTAATTTAGCAAAACATATGCGCAAGTGTGTATGCCAAGCATTTTTGAAGAATATTAAAAATAAATTATATGCTTTTAATTTTAAATCAATGACTAAACGACAGATTTGCATGCGCCACGCGACTTCATTGCAAATGACGGCAGAGTTATTGAAAGGCGAATGCTTGGTAGATAGATGACTTCTCGAGGTTTTGTTGTTTTTTGCGCACAGTGTTGGCTCGCAAAATAAATTAATTTATTAACAATTGTTGAATTGCCTTTGCGCGCATAAAATTAGGTATGATAATTAAAAGAGTGCAGGCCTGAAAAAAAAAAATCCAAAACTTGCCCATGGAATTTTTACTCCGAAAAGGCACAGCCGCAGATAAATTATTTATATTTATATTGGGTCATGTGTAAGGATTCCGCGGATTTTTTGGTAAACTTTTGAACAAAGGTTTTCTTTAATGAAAGTCAAGATTAATCAAGTACATATTAGACATTATTATTATTGACCTTTTGCATTTTTCGGGTAGCTTCATAATTCCATCGGTGTAGAACTATAGTGGTTTATCGGCGAAAAACTTGACCAAATGGTTTTCAGGCGCTCTTCGGTCGAGCTTATTATTTTTTAACATCAATACAGTTTTGCTATTCCTCAACAAATTGAAGTTTGACGATGTAAGGTGCACGCTATACGACGGATGCATTACAACTTCCCAACCAAGTTCCGTAGATTTGGTACTCAAAGTTGCCATAATGGAACACTACTTCTTTTATGTTAGCCTATCCTGGTCGCGCTTTCTTGATTGCGGTCCCGTTGTGCACAATAGAGGACCAAATTGATCGTTTATTATAACAGTCGTGAACGTACTGCTCGTCTCGTTATTCGGTACACGACTGTTATAATCCGAAATATGCATTTTTACGTGACGATTTGCTCGTTCACGACTGTTACGATTCGAGCCCTGGTTGATGTTTAGTGCATCGGTTATCATCTGACACCTTGCTTGCCGTCGTCGCTCAATCATTTGCTTATTTCATGGACTTTTTCAGTGCCGGAACGACCAGAGCAAGGTGCATCTTTGACAACAAAGTTTCACTCAAAGCATTCCCGCTGTAATATTCAAACATTTGTTGGCCATATTTTTGCAGCAAAAAAAAAAAAACATTTTTTAAAGTAAAAAATCACCACATAGCGCTTTTCTTCACTCACTTTCAAATCAAAAATGTAGCCTGAAATGACACCTTTCGAACTCATGGCAATTCGACGACATTGGATTAGTGTTGCCAGATGTTTGGCCGTCAACACCACAAAGTGACAAAAATCCGTAGAGACTTTTCATATGACCCAATATAAATCTACGTATGTATGTTTGTATCTAAAAATCTACCTAGTCCTCATCAGCAGCGTCATCAATCGGCTGTCTGCGTATTGCGTTGGCGTGCTGAGCGCGCGTGTGCGATAAATATAAATTAATCAAAGTTGATCGTAAATGATTTACTCACAAATGCACATACATATGTATGATTATGCCTGCTTTTATTGATACATATGTATATATGTATTTATATTTATACATATATGTATGTATAGTTATACATACGCAAACATTTGTGGTATTTTGCAATATTTGGTGATATGACGGCGGTTTTTTGGATGGTTTCTGCTTTTTAATTGTTTTATCGTAATTTAGTTATGTACAAGGTATGGGCGTGTATGTGGTTTTTGTCGACATATATCGAATTTATTGTTATTTTCATTTTATTGCAATTTTTCATCAAATTCACGCGTTTGCAATTAAAATAATGCGGTTCGCATAAATATTTTAAAAATAAACGCAAATGAGTTAAATAAGGTGTTACATTTAAAAATATCAGTGTTTTATTTTAAGGTAGCGAAAATTAAGCGACTTGTAAAAGGATTTAATTTAATGAAGGTTTCCCATACACTCGGTGTTATCAACTTCTGTATTTGAAATATTCATCACTTAGGCCTCGGGGGAAATTGAAAATTAAGGTTATTGCACGACTAACAGAAAGCTCCATTTCTTTAAGTTTACCCACCATAAATCACTGGCAATAAGGAAAGCTTGCCTCTTAGGCACTTTCGCCCGATCAATCGCCGTTTCTATATTGCCGTCTGCTCACATTACTCTCTTTCAAAATTGACGTCTATTTTTTGGTTAATTTCGCCAAATAATCGATGTTTGATAGTTCTGGTTTTCCAGAATTTACTCTTCGGAAGAAATGTATCTTTGCCTTTCTTAGCCATTGTCTCTCTGGCTTTATCATGCTTCTTTCCCTGACCTGTAGCTGAAACCAAACCGGCTAGCTGATACTATACACCCTTTCTCATGGACCTCCGTACTCAAAACTTTTGAAACGATACTGTCTACGGTTTAATCAGTTGCATATGTATTACAGTATACCCAAAAATACAGATACAATTCCAGGATCACAAGATCCTTCGGAGGCCAAGCGATATTCTCCAGTAAAGTCCAATCTTATCATAAACTCTGAGACTGAAACAATAATGCGAACTCATAAGAAAAGTTTTGAATTTGCTATAGTCCGTCCGATTGTAACTTATGCCTCTATAGTCTCGTGGTCAAAAACACTGCAAAAAACAGTCGTTTCACGTCTGAACAAACTCCGAAGGATGGCTCTACTGTCGGTGAAAGGAGCATTGAGAACGTATTCAACTGCGGCCTAAGAGTCGCTTCTAGGCTGGACACTGCTCCACATTTTTGTCCAAGAAGCAGCAGCTGCGAGGAATGCGCAAATGCATAATTCTGACAGTACTTTAAAAAACGAGACACAATACAAAGGTATTTTGAGCAAAATATCAGGTCTAGGAATCTGTGAGCTCTTCGACGCTATGCCAAAGGAAATTCGCTTTAGAAAAAAGTTTCAGGTCAAAATTCCAGATGTGTGGTCAAATGGTTTACCAGAACTAGACCCCAGATCTGTACACTGGTAAACAGACAAATCAAAGTTGGAGGGCAGAGTAGGTCTTTGGACCTGGCACCAAGCTTTCTATTGCAATGGGTACTTGGTCCACGGTCTTTCAGACCGAAGCACTAGCAATCTCAATTTGAACCTTGAGAAGGGTTTAAAAGGTGCGTTTCTAGTTACATTTTCAGATAGGCAGGCGGCCATAATGGCCCTTTCACCTACAGGCTCGTCAAGGAGTGCTTCGGCACTATTCAATTCTTGTCAGCAAAGAACACGGTATTAAAATGCTGTGTATCAGTACACTGCAGGATCATTTGTAACGAGGGCACCGACGAATTTGCAAGGGGTGGCTCATCGTCCGTACCTGTGTAGCCGTTTAGGGGATTCAGTTGGTCCTCGTGGGTTGGGTCGTCAGGGTAAAGAACCATCATAGGGATACCCCCAAGATAGGGATAAGAATTTCTCCACTCGGTGAAATAGGTGGGGTTTTCAAAGGATCTGATCTCATACGAACTGACATCCATACCAACACTTCACAGCAGATTACATACGGAATATTGCATTCGCCGATGATTGCTTAATGCCAAAACCTCCATATTGGGTTCTGAATAATAAAAATGGGCGAAATAGGACATCGCTCATTCGAAGATTTCAAAAGTCTTGAATGGTTGGTTACTTTGTTGCAGTGTCTATTAGCGCATTTGTGCGCCATTTTGATGTACGTATCAAGGGGTATATTTTTTCTATGCACATTCTATGTTGCTAGGTCGAATCATTTCGATTCTCTAATGAATCTACCGATTTCGTTTATGGTAGCTCCTGGTATGCCCGTTAGTTGTGCTATTTACCAGATGTTTTCCTAATGTTTTGTATCTAATATACGAAGGGCCTGGACATTCACAAAGGAAATCCTGGACACTTTCTTCGCTATCGTCTAGTTGACATGTATGTATATGGGCCAGTGCCCCGTGATGGTTGCTACAATTCTGAATACCTCTGGCCTTGATCTGCTAAGCAGGTCCAAGGTCCTCTTCTTTCATGCCTCTTCTTTAGAAAGTTCGGACTTCATTCGACCAATCGTTCGGGAAGCTTTAAGGGCGTATGGCAAAATCTCGCCTGTGCTTCACAAGTAATTATTAAGGAACAACTTATCTATCTTAACCTATTCAAATCTGATTCATAAGGCATACGAGCGGAGAAATGGGTATTTCAAAGGCGATACTACAAACTAAATTTTACCGGTATTTAGTTGAGTTTTGAGTTAATTCGAGTTCATTAAGAGGGAGCAGAATTATGACAAGAAAGTGGAGCTGTTTGAAACCGGAGGCCTGATATAAGTAATTTTTTTTTCACAGAAAAAAAAATAAAAAATTTGGAGTGCATCTATTGGTGAACTTACTGAATACTTAAGCAAGAAAAATAACTTTCTAAACAATTTTAAGTAAATATTTATCGCCTTTTGTTATATTTACCTATCTTCTGTACCGATCACAGTTCACTTTATTTTTCTATGCGCATACAAGTATAAACCAGCTTACACACATATTCCCTATATTTATATTATTTATTGTTTGTCGTTGAGAGAGATCAATCAGTGAATGCATTAGCGTATTGCGTTGCGTTGTCATTGTAGTTATTTCTGTACGTTTATTTTTGTTGCAGACTTTGTACCTTCTGAGGTTACTGACCACATTTTATTATTTTATTGTGTGTATAAATATGTATGTATGCTCAAAACCTAACAGTGTCGTCATGCGATGGATGCACGCATTGCACACCGACAAATGTTTGAATGCATATAAATATATGCATAAATGTGTTACAGATTCATACAGATGAGGATGCGAAGGCAGGTATGGCATGTGTCTTACCAGCGTGGTTTCCGTAAAATGTACCATAGCGAGGGAACTTTCTTGGTGATATCTGACTTGTCGCAGAAACACCTATACTAATACCTAATACCTAAAAAAATATCATTGAGTTCATAAGCCGATGATCGCGGTTTCTATTGGAAACTACTGTAGGGATTCTTTCAATAGACATTAGCTCGCAGCACATCCGCTAGAATGTTTTGGCCGGCTGCTCTGTGAATAAACAGAGTTATGACTATGAGCTAAACAATGACGCATGCTGGCTACCCAGCAGCCAAAGGGGCTCTGAAAAATATGTGTATGTGTGCCAGAAATTGCCCAGAAAAATACGTATAACATTTGAATGACTTCATTTTGGATACTGCTCTCAGAACCCGATCGGCATGCTGGTCACAAAAGCCTTCCAAATTTGTAATTGAGGCACGCCGTTTAGGCCTAGTGTGAGGTGCCTGACCAGGAGTCCTTGAATCTTTCATAGGGCAACATGTAGTGGTACTTTTCGGCCAGAGTACAACATTCAAACATCTTGGAGGACTGCAAGGGTGGTCTTCCTGCCAAAAATAGCCAGAAGTGGCCACGCATACCCAAAGGATTACAGGCCCATTACCATAACATCATTTCTGCAAAAGACCATGGAGAGGCTAATAGACATGCATATATGTCAAACCAAACCGGTAGCGGGACACCTTTTTTCAAAGGCAAATCAAGCCTACACGAAAGGAACATCGATAGATATGGCCCTAAACAATGTTGATAGGCGAATAGAAGCAGCTCTGGAGAATGGGGAATTTATGTTGTGGGTTTTCCTGGACATAACGGGTCTAACGGCAAACGAAAAAGGGCTACGAGGGGCATATTATCGCCGCTATTTTGGTCGCTGGTGATTTATAGGATACTGAAGAAAATGGAGGGAGTACCAGCCGAACTTACTGCATGTGCAAAAGATATTACCTTTTTTGGTATTCTATGAATGCAAAAAGACGCTGCGCTGCACCTGGGACCTGTCTCCTCCTCTTTCTTACATCCATTCATGGCGACAGTCTAGGCTATCAATGATCGGCATGACATGGACACCTGGGTCTATATATCTTTCGGGCGGACCTATCGGCCAAAAATATGGCGTCGAAAACTGCCGCCAGATTTTATGCTACGGGTCAGTTTGTCTGAAGGTCTTACGGCCACAGTAGTATAGCGTCAACTTTACTTGGCTTTGGGATGAACTTCGATGCCACCATAGAGGTCGAAGGCTGGAGTGAGGGCATGAGCAAATCTGGCTCGGTGAATGTGTCTATACAAACGGATCGAAGATGGAGGCGGACCTACGAGGGGCAGTCGTATGCGCGGAAATCTACCTCAACAAATCTTATAAGCTGCCAAACTACTGCAACATTTTGCAGGCGGAGGTATTGGCAATAAAGAGGGCGGTGGAGCTACTAAACAGCACTACAGCAAATAAGCAGGTGAATCTCTATATAACAGTCAATCTGCGATAAAGGCGCTACTATCTCATAGCACTCCCTTTAGACGTGTGGCGGAGTGCTGGGTAGGTCGACGAAGATGAAAAAAAAGAAGCAGCACCAAGTGGTCCGAGTCAATGTCTGACCTTCGGAATGTTCATACGTTTAAAACATTGGAAGCAACGATAACGATCAGACATTCCGTCGTGAAATTTGCCGAGATCCTCATGCAAAACTCTCTCTATGAAGGGTATGTAAAGGTGTAACGCTATGGACCTCAATAGTGTCTGCGAAGCCACGCAGTGGCTGGCCAGCATACCTTACCTAACAACTTGGGAGTCGCCCGCGAAACCTTGTCAAATATCGAGATATCTGTGGTGAAAGCCACATTCTTGTAGTGTTAGACGCTTTCACCTTGGTCGAATAAAACTTCTTCCAAACACCCAAAGCTTTTTTTTGCGTTTTTAAAGTTTGACAGTTTATGCTTTTTTCGGCGCCCATCGCTATCTAAACTCGAAATTGCATTCTATCTTAATTAATTTTATTTTCACATGTAGATCGAATTGAAGAACAAATGCTCGAAATCTAAATCAATCCGGTCAATTGTCAATAGGAAGAAATGCCTGCCTCAAAATTATTAGCTCAACATCCGCTTACATTCTATTCCACTGTGTTACTTTTTTCGCCTTTACATAGCAATTTAGATAGAATCATCACTGATAATAAAACGAAAGTACTTGCACTACTGCATAGCGCAGCCAGTAGTGCCAAGTCATTTGCCAGCTACTGTGGAATTTTCAATAATAAGGAAATCGCTGAAAAATGGCAAATAAACTAAACACGCCCTCTACCGCCCAACAGTAAGTCTGCATCTTGGTTTACTGTTGGGCAGTGGTCAATACAAGATCGGACTCCCGGCATTTCTAAGCACTTCGCCATAATTTCAGCTCAATAGCAGTGCCGCTTAAGCGATATCTGCTGAGGTGAAGAATGAGCTGTGGTTGCACGTAAAATGCAGCTACACTTGTGGCAAGTTGGCTCGCTTGAATTGTTGTTGGCTGTTCGCCTAGCAATATTTTCCTTATAACTAATTGTGGCAATTATTTTATTAAATTAAAATTTTTATGGCTCCACGCGAGTATGTGCGTATTTACCTACAGTGACTCACAGAACATACTTTGCATTTACTTTCTCTCGGGTTTTTAGAACGTTTTCCGCTGTACACTTTTTTCATATTTTATTTATTTTTTTTAAAGCCATACAAATTTCAAACTTTGGAGAAAATGAGGAAAAATTTAAGCAAAATTTCTAACGAATGAAGTTTACTTTTGTATGGTAGAAAATGCTTAACATCCTCAGCAAAGAAATTTATCAAAAATTACAAGAATTTTTCAGCAACTTCAAACTTGCACTTTGTTATACTGAGTGGGCTGTAAAAGTGCACAATCGAAAGTTTTGTAAAAATTGTCATTAAAAAGTTTTAGATTTCGACGAAAATTTGCTGAATTTACTAAAATTTTTCCAAAGTTCTATTTTAGATTTACACGGTTTTTGTTGAATAATGAGCTATAATCAAAAAAAAAAAGGATGAAAAAATTTGCATATCGAAAAAAATCAATGCAAATTATTTCTATGAGTCACTGTATGTGCGTATATGTACATACATATATACGTACATATGTTCATAACTCTTTTCGAATTGTCAGCCAATTGTAAATGGTTTCCCGCTTTACACCTACCTACTAAGCAAATGTGGCAAAACACGATAAGTAATTCGCTGCCGAAGCACTTTTGCAACAGCTGAGGTGCACAGTTATAGCAACAGAATGCATTTCAGACAACGCAGAACGTCAACTGTGGTGCACAAGTATGTACATATGTACGAAGTTGCATTGTGTCCATACAAAAGAAGATGCCACTGCAAATAAATGACGCACTTACTGCGCTATGGCTCTTTGCAAGTGTGTATGTTGTTTGTTGCAACAAATGCGTAAGTTGCATGTAAGCATGAAGACACCCATCGGCAGCCAACCTCATTCATGCGCCAAAGCGGGCAAAATAAAAGCAAAAATCGGAGGACGCGCGAGCATACAGCAGCTTCCATACAATCCCAACAGCGGGTGATCCCGAAATCAGCGTGCGCACAAAAATAAAATAGCAAAAATGACGTGACTGTACCTACAGCAAGCGGCTCGCTTGTCATTTACTTCTTGTTTGCTCGCTTGCTTGCTTATTCTTGTGCCTGTTTTCGCAGTTTTGCTGCTCCAAAGCCCATGGCATCCAGAAGTGGGAACTGCTGCTGACTTTTTTGTTGGTTTATTTTGCGATGCTTTTATTTTTCACTTCACGCTCTAGACTTGTTTTGCGTTTTGTGACTTGTTTTGTTGTTGGTGTTGCTGCTGTTTTACTGTTCGTGTTGTTTGTGCTGTTTTTTTTTTTTATGTTCGGCACGTTTTTCGATACACAATATTTACCTAATTCACAAGTCGCATATACGTAAACAAACTGGATTTCTTAGCAGTGTCACTGTGGGGTCGCGGTGCTGCATAAATGAGTATTCCTGTTTGAAGGGTTTTATTTATACATATTAATGGGCTTGTAAATAAATTTACATGAACTTATTTAAAAGTTCTGGGAATTCCATTTTCAATGTTTTGGACGAACTAAGAAAAAGAAAAAAAATGCAATATACGTCATTGTTCTTCCATAAATTGTTTATCAAAATGTTCGCCAAAAAATTAGCATCAATTTGAGCGAACCGAAGAGAAGCTAAACTATAAAGGTATACAAATATCTAAAGATATGTATGTATAAATACAAGTCTAAATAGAGTATCCGATTCGCAATTTTTTTGATTCCTAACAAAATATTATAAAGTAAAACTAATTAACAAATAAGAAAATTCAAAGAACATAATTTTATAGTTCCGATAGAGTTAAAAGTTATTAAAGCCTTTAGGCAGTAATGAGCTTCTGGGTTGTAGTAGAGCTTTTAATCAGTAATGAGCTTTTGGCTTGTAGACTCCCATTTAAAATGAATAACAAAATTACGGAAGCTCTATTTTTTTGTCAAACTACCCTAAACCAGCGTTGGACATTTCATAGTAAGGTGTCTAGAGCTTATATAAGTTTTCTATACACATATTTTATATCAGATATGACCAGAGGGAGCAGTTTCTCCATGCGCACTTGTATAAAGCCTACAGAAAGCGATAAAGAAAGCGGTACCCCTGTGGGGTGTGACTGTTTTTACATCAGTGATACAGCGAATGGGGGCGGAAATCGTCGAGGCTCCCAGTAGATTTTATATCAGCGATGGGCAGAAAGAGCTTTCTCTCTGCATGCGCTTATACAAAATATATAGAAAGCATAAGGCGCCTGTGATTCTCAACAAGCCAACAAAAACAATTTATCTCAAATTGTGTTTTTAGTTAGCTTAACTCCATGTAAAACAAAAGCATTACGGCTCTTAAACAATCCTCGACACCGACATCAAATTTTTCCTTAAATCAGCAACACACAGAGACCTTTTACATTGTATGCGCCCATATTAAATCTACAAAAAGCTTCGAAAAGCTTATTCTGCTGGTAAATATTTTGGTCGTGACTGAGTTAAATAAATACACAAATTTTAGCCTATCGTTAAATTAGGCTGCGTTATCTTTGAAAAAGTCATGCTCAAAGAGAGATTTTACTCTGTATGCGTCCATATTATTCCGCGCGAGAGCTTTAAAGAGGACTTCATCAAAGCCGCAGAGAGCTTTTACCGTGTGCTCATCTAAATAAGAAGTAATGGGCAGGCTAACTCTTCCATATATGTTTGCACGGAGTATGCATAGTATTCTCCTATACTTTTCTACTAGTTTGCATAGTCAATATCACCTTTCACGATTGTAACGAAAACTTTGCTCTCCACTTCGACTTGGGGTCCTTTCGAACCTTTTTTAAGACGTTCTCCACATTAATAATTATTAAATGCATCTTAACTGCATTGAAAGCAACTCTAGCTATCCAAAGTTCTGTAAATCAATTTTATAAAAAATTACCTACGCCCAATACAAAGTTCCATCAATAGAGATATCGATAAATGTGTCGATAATGCTTAAAAGTCGATAGCAGCATTGCAAATGCAACGCAATCATATCGATATTGATTAATAAATCGATAATATCGATACATGCATTGATAATATCGATAACAATAGCCATAATATCGACAAATTTATCGTTAATATAGATATCTTAAGATATCAATGAAGATATCGATATCCGAAAAAAGTGTAGTATTTATTTGTAATTCAAAAAACCTCTTTCTTTACTAGCGGTAAAAAAAAACAAGATTTCAGTCTTTTTAAATTTTCCAATGACACTTCGNCAAATTTGCAATACCGAAAATCCATAGCATAAAAATGCTATGCATTGCATTCATAAAGAAAACCAAAGCTGATGCGCAAAAATTGTTTTGCAAAAGCTTTACCATGACAGTTTAATAAAGGTCGCTCACAATCCATGGCATATTTCTGCAATTGCATAAATTTGTCAGCTCTTATGCACCGAATCGCGAATAGCCCTATTATGTATTCATAATTTGTGGAATGGGAAATTCAATTGCCTCGCCAAATGAATGTGTCGCCGCTGGTATTTTTCCAAAGATATTTGGAAGCAGAAGAATTTCATATGCCGCGGTATGCGCGTGTGTATGCGTGTACACCTATGAACTACTGTTATATTCGCATGCATAAAAAAAGGATTGACTTTGAGGCAGTGGCAGGAATTAGCACAGAAAATATGTCGCTGTTGCGGCAGAGTCCGTCCAGAAGCTGTTGCAGAGTTGCATGTAATATTTTGTGGCAGTGACAAAGTCAAAAATATGCGTAAATTTATTTGCCACCACAGAAGTCTGCTGCTATGAAGGCATTACGATTGGCTTACAGATATCTGCAGGCTCGCACACGCATACGCTCTTCAGTAGGGAAATCAACAGCAGCAGAAGTTATGTACTTGTTGACCAGCAGCAGCTAGAGCACCGGCGGCGGGAGCAATAACAGCTTCCCCAATCCAGTTGCTCATATTTTTTGGAATTAATGTCCACATGACGAGCACGTTCTGGGCGCTGCAATTAATTACCAAGCAACTTGCCACACTGCCACTGGCGAAATGAGCGGCTGCTGCACGCTGTGGCATGCAACACCAGCACCGTAGGCTGTTGTTGAAATGGCGTGATGCTGATTTCCTTTTTATTCAAATGTTATTTCTGCCACGCTCGAAATGATTTATTTTGGCTTTTAGTGTCTTCTATTTTATATTATTTATAGACGCATTTTTGTGTCCAGCATTAAGCGCATGCGTATGCTTTTCTATGCTTAGGCGGCTTTGGTTACCTGTTACTAGTTTGCAATTGCAATAAATACCAGTAACGAATGCACTGTGCACTAAATTCTCAATCAAATCAAGCATACCAATAAACCGGTTCACTTGATCTAAGTAAGCACTATCGTTGTGTCACATGCATGCGTATGCCGGTAAAGCTCGTAAATCAAAAATGAAGTGATTTTAATGTTGAAATTTATTAACAAAATCTAACGTAGGTCTTTTTTTAAATTAGTGAGAAAGTTATGTGAACGATTTGCAGGAAAATGTATGCAATCAAAATGACAGCGGATGGTGGAAGTTCACAGAGATAATTTCGTTTCGTTTTCAAATTTGTACAGAGATCAAGCGTAGAGTAGTTTTTCCCCGCTGCTTTTTGGATTTGATTAAATGTAAAACCCTTTCTCGACTAACGAAAATCACGCCCTGCAAATCCCTCATGCCCGTGGAACTAAGATAAGAAGGTTTTGAGGCCTTTCGAAGAAGGAGTTGGAATGACTTTGCCCGGGGTTTTATAGTTGCACATTAGGACAACGAAAGCGTACGAGTCCTTTTGGATTGGAGGAACCAAGTACAGCCGGACCTATTCAGAATTGGTTTGCAGAACTTCGCAACAGAGAGAGAAAATTGAAGAAGGTTTTTGATCTGGACTTATACCGTCAAGCGGTTGTAGTATAAAATAAGAGTCCCTTATTTATCTCTGAGCTGCCTTGAACTCCTAACGAAGATCAGGTGTTGCACAGTTTCGATGTCCTCCAGGCAGGAATCGGATATGCGGTCAAATGAGCTGCCTAGATTAAGGCATCAAAATTCCAAAAAGTTATTGTAGATAGTAGCTTAGAGGAAGGTGGGGGGATATCATTCTATAAGCTACTTGCAAGTTGGCAATTGGTCGAGTAACTGCCTCCTGCGGGTTTAAAATTAAGAAATGTACCTACTACTTACCAACTTGGCTTTGAGAACATTTTAAACGCATTTACATAGGCTGAAATTTTTTCTTGTAACTCCAATAATTTTCATATAAAAACGCCCAATCTATGAAAACTCAATTAAATACAAACCTCTCTATTTTTAACTTTCTCAAGTCCAAGAGCCTTCTAACCTTGAAATTGTGACACCTGCAGACACATATTTCTTTTAAAACAAATGCGCATTTGTCGCGAAGATTTGTTGGTGACAAAGCCAACTACAGCTTTGTATGTACATCAACAGCGCCGATAAAACCATTACGACTTAAGTCATTCCACGCGCCTGCGCAACAGCATGGTGGTAGACATTATTAACATCGCAAACGCCTGCCTGGCTGCCTGTTTAGGTCTTTGTATGCATGTCAGGTCCGCAATTTCAACCTGCTGGATGCCCAATTGCATTTTGATGAGTTGCAAAGGCATTTGCTTACATTACGCTGTCAACAGTTACAAGTTGCTTGCCAGGTTGTTGGGGTCTCAAGAGTGTTGCAAAATATTTTTGCGAATGCGCATTGAACCATACTTGTAAAAAAATTTGCAAAGCAGACACGAAAAAAGTACACAATAAATGCAACAATAACTAATTGTAACGAAATTGGCAAAATAGCAAAAGCTGTGGATTGCTAATATTGGCGGCGTTTGCTTGCTGATCGGTGTTCACCATCGGCCTGATTGTCACAACAAGTGTGTACATCGACAGCAATATAGCAACAACATCCCGCGTGCAAATTTCTCACGTTTCTACTTACTCTGCTGGTGGTGGTTATGCGGTTGGCGATTGACGGCTGGCGGCTGGCGGCACTGCAACTGCCAAAATCCGACATGCTGTCTGCTGTCGGCTGTCGGTCGTCCGCAATAGCAACAACATACTTATGCCACATCCAAACAGGCAACATGCTACAGCCCACACAAAGTCTTGAACTTGCCACTCTCACGCATTGTCTGTGATCGTACATCTTTGCGAGCTGCGCTGAGGAAACCACACTGCAACAACCCAGTTTGCCAATCAACTCCGGTCCGACGTTCGTCCGGTGGTCGCTTAACTAAAACCGCCAACAAACGGTCGGAGCCAGTGCTGCAGCTCCAGCAAGTTTGCCACATTATCTGCCACACGTGGGCGTCTTTCACACCAAACCGCATGTACGCACACGCACGCACAGGCATGCACACACAAAACAAAGTTGCTCATGTTGAGCGCACGTCTTAGCAGAAAGCTGCATTAACGACTTTTTCCAACCGTAGACACATATTAGTTTTAATTTTTTTTAGTATCTATTTTTGCATTCAGTTAATTTCCTATCAACCTCCACAATTGCCATTTCGCACTTGCTTAGTTTACTCTTTTTTTATTGTTTTGGAATTTTGCCATTTGCGCGTTTTTAATGGCTCTTTCTGTGTCATATCCTTTCTGTTGTTTTGTTTTTTTTTTTTGCATTTTCACAGTTTTTATTGCCAATAAAATCGCATTTTGTTAACTTTATATCCGTGTCTGCGCACTTTTTCCTCCTCAAATTTCGATTATTTGCATTTGAATGCATTTGCCATGGTTTGTGATTGCTTAAGCTGCAGAAATTGCAAAAAAAAAAATGAGTGCGCTGTGCTTAATTGGCATTGATTTTATGATTAGCTGTTATTGCAGGATTTGCCAAAGAGAAAAATTTATGAGGTTTTATACTTTGGCCTCTGCAGTAGTTGGCGAGTTTGTGCTTTCATTTTTTTCTTTTGGTATTGCATTTTTATCTTTCTTCCTCCATAAAAATAAAGTTTGCATGCAGCACGTGCTGGGGCTTGTCGCATTGTGGCTATTTAAACAATGCGCGCCCTCGTTTTTAATACCTCGCGTAATGGACAATGGACCTTATGAATAAAAACTAAGCTATTTCTTTTTCCTAAAATTGCAGACCTGTTAAATGTCGTTAAATTTATTTGAATAAATCGAAAAAGCAATTGCTTAGATTTTATTCATAAGGCCCAATGACTATTGACACGCGTTAGTTTAGCCTTTAGGGCTCGGGTTTTGTGGTATTAGTAGAGACCAGCATCGGCTCCATACTCTGGAGACAACCGTGTAGTCTGTTTTGCATTTTCCAAATTCATGCTGGATATGTTGGGCCTAAGGCCGCATTAATAAGGTTCAAACAATTGGTTTTCAAATGGATTCAGTCTTCGGCACAAATTGTCGACAGGATCTTAAGTAAATGCGACATTCAGAAGGCTTATACCACGGAAACTATCTATTTGCGCAAAATCTTCCTTTTTCGGGGAAAGCAAAGTACAGTGAGGTAAAAAACTTCGGCTAATTGTTCTCGTCCTATCTTAGTAGGGTGAAGGTACGTGAGTATCGTTCCTATTTGTACATTGGTCTGAGTTCTTCTTCGCCAAACGCGACACCTATGTAGATCGCGATCCAAGAGCGTAGAAAAAAAATCGCTACTTAATTTGGACGTCTGTTTACATCGTCGTATCTGAAATAACCTAGGCGAATTCATATGAGGCGGTGTTACCAGAGCAGTTGAAGTTTCGCCTCGATGATTCTTAATGACAAAATGATGAATTTGTAGTACATTTGCTGTAATTATTCCTGTCATTGTGCGTATAATTCGTTAGTGTAATTTATGTTTTTGCACTCCTATTTTCACCTTGGCAAGAACCAGCCCCGGTCTCAAAAACCATTTGAGTGCGTACTTGTTTTGTGATAAGATATAGACATTGAATATTGAACGGTACTGTTTAATACCGATCGTTCCAGATAGAAAAATGCATTATATATTATAGTGCAATCGTTCACTGCAATCGCATCAGTTGGTGTCTGTATAGAGCTCCGTCGATCGTTTGACCAACTTTCAGAAGCTTCCTTCTGGTCTCACCATATACAGAGCACTACCTTGCTGCCATGGATATTTGGCTTCGACGTCGATGGATTGTCGTAATGAATAAACTTTTTGATCGGTGGTGACAATAAAATGCAAACACGACTTGGCTTCTAGCGTTGAAATACAATTTGGCAAACAGTGACACGCCGTTCGATTTCTTTTAATTACAGTGCGGGAGGCACTCAGTTTCCGAACTTCTAGACCATACCAATGGCTTTAATTTGCAATGAAATGTCATGTTGCACCAAGTTTGTCTTGGGCTTGGCACGGGGCTTCGTCTGAAGTTGCCTTCAATCCTTCGCGCTACTTGTCTGTTGTGTGAAAATCAGCACTTTTGAAACTTTGGAACCAGTACTAACACTGATACTCACTGATACGACAGCCGATGAATTTCTGCTGCACTTTGCTTTAGATGGAATCATAATACCAATGCTTACCGCCAATGGAGTGACACATAGCGTAAAATATGGTTCCATGGTGATGCCAATAGGACAGTAATTTTATATATATATTTTTTCATTTCCGATTCTTGAAAATACTTAGCTTAAGTAGATAAGAACTACTTCCTTCTGAGGGTATTTTTTAGGCTGATAATCTCATCGTCGTCCCCTATTTTGGCAATGTCTTGCACTTTTCTGAGCCTGATTGCTGTAATATTTTTTTTTGTTTACTGCCAAGTTTTTTTTTTGCTAAGATTGTAACCGAATTTTCAATGCTTTTGTGCGTCAGAATACGACGATGGTGGCTGCAAAAAAAATATATATCCCTGCTGAAGTCTAGAAAAAAGAAGTCTGATGAGGAGATGTGGGGATCTCCGAAATAGTGCTATAAGTTCTACCGCTTAGACTTTGTTGCTTTTTCAATTTTTCCTAATAAACAATCGTGGTATAAAGCTCAATAAAAATATTAAAAATAATATGTATATATTTTCCACCTGAAGAATTTTTTTTTGCTTAAATTTTCATTTATGCAATTTAAATTTTATACTTTTAATCAATTATCATCTACATATACTCACATAAACAAACATCATCAATCGAAATGGTATTCTAATCGTTAGTCTAATGGACATTGTAACGTCTTTAATTACATGATTTTCCAGACAATTACTGTCATAGGTTTTACTTTTTATGCGAAAGAAGTCATTAATCTTCATCTTCATAAATAAAACCGCAAAATGATATGCAGACATAAACAAATCAAAGGTAGAATGAGGAGTTATTAACCACGTTTACAATTCTTCCTCTGTTTTTTGTTTTTGCGAAAAATATTATTTATGTGCCCTTCGCGTTGTTGCAACGCGTCAGCATTTACAGCTTGCCAATGACTGTCTAACAAGGAAATCGTTTTGTTTGGCAGTGCTATGTTGTTGCAACGTTTTGTTAGCTCGCGCGAAGAAGGGGCCGGTTTGACTTAAGAAACAATGGCATCAAGTGGCTCGAACAACAACGCCAGCAGCTGCATAAAGGCTGTATGGGGCGGTGCAAATGTNTGTTTTACTTTTTATGCGAAAGAAGTCATTAATCTTCATCTTCATAAATAAAACCGCAAAATGATATGCAGACATAAACAAATCAAAGGTATGGAAGAATGAGGAGTTATTAACCACGTTTACAATTCTTACTCCGTTTTTTTGTTTTTGTTTTTGCGAAAAATATTATTTATGTGCCCTTCGCGTTGTTGCAACGCGTCAGCATTTACAGCTTGCCAATGACTGTCTAACATGGAAATCGTTTTGTTGCCAGTGCTATGTTGTTGCAACGTTTTGTTAGCTCGCGCGAAGAAGGGGCCGGTTTGACTTAAGAGACAATGGCATCAAGTGGCTGAAACAACAACGCCAGCAGCTGCATAAAGGCTGTATGGGGCGGTGCAAATGTAAATTAAAGAATTGAAAAACAGATGCATTGGAATCAAGTAATGCAAAGAAAGTAATTAAAATTAAAGGCAAAGAAAAAAGAAAACACAAGCAGATCAAACATGCAAGTCTGCTGCATGCAACACGCATGCGTATGTATTTGCGGCGATAAGTCGCGCTGCTGCAAGTTACAGGTATGCAAGCGAATAAGCGCTACACAAAGCCAAGTTGTCTCTGCTTANAATCAAAAACATGCAAGTCTGCTGCATGCAACACGCATGCGTATTTGCGGCGATAAGTCGCGCTGCTGCAAGTTACAGGTATGCAAGCGAATAAGCGCTACACAAAGCCAAGTTGTCTCTGCTTATCGCTAATGAGCAAATTTGCCATGTGTGGCAACAAAACTAATTTGTATTAGTATTTTTTATATTTTTTTGTTTGTTGGCAAGAATGCTTAGTAATTAATAATTATTAGTGTGCGTTCATATCTACACAAGTATGTATTAACAATTAACAGTTAAGATATGTTGAAAGTTTATAAGTTTTACATTAGGTTAGTAGGTGCACCGGTAGGAAGGGTTTCTATGCCCTATTGGATCCATGGAAGGGCTAGAGGTATCTTTGCTTTACATTCAAATTATTCTCTGCTCAAAGATTTGTACTATGTGTCTTGTCGCTGATTTTGCTTACTTATTATAGAAACTAATGATCAGGACCCCAAAAGGACTTTTAAAATTCGAGCCATAACAAATTGAGAGTTATAAGAAACTTCGCTCTTAAAGGCGCTGCAATGAAGAGTTTTCGACAAGGTTAACCACGGTTTGCGGGTAGTTTAGGCAGAGAGGAAGATTACTATAAGATCACCAATAACCTAGGCTCCTACGGCAAAATCTTTGTGAGTGGGAGCTTCTTCTATCCACCCCATAATTGTGTGTAGAGCGGTTTCTACCGACCTTCCTTTACAATACGCATGTTGAGCTCTCGATAGGCGATCTCTCCAACGTTGTCAGTAGAAACGATGAGAATCTGAATGGCCTGTAGTACTTGGGGGGCAACAGGAGAGCTTCTTCTGGTCTTCGGGATGAATGGACACCACCTTGACGACCCTACAACCCTTGGGAATATACCCGTATCTTACGCAGTTGCACTGGTGTGATCGCTGGCTTGGAGCTAATAGTGAAGGACATAAAAGAGGTGGCAGAGCTAGCATTAGGCAATTTCTTCTTCGAGCTTGCGGCTTTTTCAAAGACCAATACTACGATGAGTTTGTGAAACCCTAATTTAGGCTATAGTACGCAAGCTTTTCAAAGTCAATCTTCATATTTTTATCTTACTTATTTTAAATAAGTTTTCTTAATACGTTTAATATTAACAACCAGCAAACGTTCCCTCACACTGCAGCGCACTTTTTGCTAAGCAACATCCATTTTTGCAATGCCATTGGGTGTCACAGCAACACCTGTGCTCACATGCGGTGCAACCCAGCCAAGCGGCTGCATTCAAAGTTTCTAGAGCGAAAAATGAAAAAACCAACAAACCGGAAACGTAAAAGATGCATTTGCGACGCACAAACGCCATGAGTAAGCAAACGAACAAACGAACAAAGGAAATCAACAGCCGAAACCTGAGTGGTGCCCCCAATCAGCGCGCACAAGTAGAAGGTATTTGTAGCTAGCTGATGAGTGTGTGTGGCAATTGTGGCATAGACTTGGCGTACGGGCTCATATATCAAAAGCGAGAAAACCGCGTGATGACAATAAAATGTGAGCAAAAAAAAAAGAAAACAAACAAACAAAAAAAAAAAAATTGAAAATCAGTAGAACTGCACAGAAAATGCGATTGCAAGAAAATCAACGAATGCGCAACAAATGCAATCGCATTGAGACTGATGATGGAAATTACACAAAAGCCTTTGGCAATGATGATGAAGTGATGAGTGATGTGCACGATGCTGATAATTGAGGTGATTCCGTTGTTGACATTAAAGATGGCACCGAAGGCAGGTCGCACAGCAGGTGACGGTGCTGTTGTGATGGCAGGCAGTAGGCTGATCACAAAAAAGCAAAGCAAAGCAACTCAGAGTGAGGTCTTTTTTGCTTGGGAAGCCACCAATGGTGTGGGCTTTGCCGTCGTTAAATGATAATTCGATTTGTATGTGTGTCACATATGTCTATATGTATGTATGTATGTATGTATGAATGCGTGTAAGCCTGCTGCGCGCAACGAAGCGCTCAATGCGCTGAATTGCAACACTCGACTTGGCACGCAAAGATGTTGCGCTGACAAATGCACAAATGCGACACGTGTCAAAAACCACCCAAAGGGGCCGCACGCAACAGCAGCGGCAAGAGTCGAAATGATGTGGGTAAATGCAGCTGCAGCGGCTTACAATTGTATGCGTTGCAGTGCATTGCATTGACGCGCGGTCGCATGTTGCAATATGGCGGTTGCACTTTTTGCGGTTTTGTGGCGGCCCTTTGTGTGACTGTTGTTGTTGCTGCTGCTGCTGCTGCTGATGCAGCCTTCATCGCCTTTGTTGCTGCTTATTGAAATGTGTTTGTTTTTATTTTTTTCGTTTTCGGAGTGGGCGCAAACGCTTGAAGGGGTGTGGCAAATCTGGCCACTTCATTGTACTCAATTCACTTGAAGGTAATGGAAATTAAAAAAAAACGAAATGCTCAAATTTCAAGAGTCGTGTGTCAAAGACTAAAGGTAGCGAGAAAACGTGAGGAAAAAAACGAGTAGCAAGAAATTCAAAGAAGGAACTTTAGTAAACACAAACACAAAAAGTGCAAGGCGGAGTAGGAAGTAAGTGGCTAATTACAACATCAAAAAGGCGAGTGTGCGCTCATGCCACGGCAAAATAAGCAAAATAATAGAAAGAAGAAAAAATTGCAGCCGCGCAGAAAATGAGCAACAAGAAAAGTTGACGCGTGACTACTGCGATAAATTTAGATGACAATTAAGATTTGATATGCCGGCTATTTTAATGAATGACGTTTCATTTTTTTACCGTTTAACTGCATATTTACACACACACATACAAGTATGTAGACATTCAGCACTGCTGCAAGATACCATCAACTATCCTGCCACAATATTTTTTTACTACAACTTTTTACCATCGCTGCTTACCAATAGTAACTAGTAGTGCGGCAGAAAACTATTTTCCTTGCAGTTTTAATTTATGCTAAAATTTATGCAAAATACTTATTCACATTACTGCAGCTGCAGTTAATGCAAAGCGCTTATGTTCGACATCAACATGTTTTCTGTCAATGGCATAAATAAGCTGGTTAAGCTGACAGCTGTTTGATGGTTTTTAAGCAGCAGCAGCTACTGGTTACCGCCGCTAATGTTGTTCGACTATTTAGATACCTATGCAGCACTAATACATAATTTTCGGTTTTCCATGCCGTTCTCGCTGCTACAGGGTGATTCAATAAGACCGCCGATTTTCTTCTATATATATATAACACAACAAATTTTGTCTCCATTCGTTTGGCGATTCTACCGAACCGATTTCAGAACCAAGAACACCATTGGAAAGGTATTTTTTTTTGTAGATGAGGAAAGTATTTATGGTTTCAAGATTTGTTGAAAATTTCGACAAAATCGTCGTTTAAAAATTTCAGAGTATATTTGTTGTTGCAATGTGAGTTGTTTTCGCATTTTGTTTTACTTCGTACTTGAAATGCAACTTTGTAATTAATCGAAACCTATCGAGGCGTAGAATTTATCGAGACGTGGTTGTTGAAGTGTACCGATATTTATCGAGTTATAAAAACTTATCGCATTATAGAAACTTATCAAGTTAATGAAATTTTATTTTATATGATATTTATTGAATAATCAATATTTATCGCGTTATCAAAATTTACAGTTACTGAACTTTATCGGCTTAACGAAATTTGCTTAACGAGTTGTCGTCATGTGTCGAGTTCTTTCAAATTATCGAAATTTGTTGTTAGCTATTGAAATTTGTCAGTTCATTGAATCGAAGTTTTTGGGTTATCGAAATTTCGAGAATTACATAAATTTACACTATCTATCAAATCTTATTGATATACCAGAGTGTATCAAGTTATCGAAATTTGTCGATAGATATGGAAATTTATGGAGTTTTAAAAGTAGAGTTATCGATATATATCGAGATATGTAAATTTTGAGTTATCCATCTGATCCATCTCTAAACTTATTGATAGTTTTCGACATTTGTAGAGTTAGCGAATTTTATAGAATTATCAGTTTAGAAATTTATTGAGTTATCAGTACGTATCGAATTGTCGAAATCTATCGACTAACTGAAATGTATCGAGTTATCTAAATTCATATAGTTTTTTAAAATTTGTCGATTTATCAAAAATTATCGAGATACATAGTGGCTTATGGTTTCCGTGTCACCCTAATTGAAAATTGTGTTAAAAATTTATCTGAATTTTCCCGATTCTATCATTTGACTTTGACGCGCCCCCTATATGAAATTGAACTTGGCAATGGAATATGCCAATTTCTCGTAAAATACTAAAAATGACGATTGCTCTTTTATCAATGCAGAAAAATCATACTTTAGTATTGCTAAAATTTATTCTGATGATGTTCGGGAGCACACAAATTACCTTTTTAAATTTGTGAACTATTTAACTGTCAGCGGATCGCCTCTAAATAAAGTAGTTCCAAAAAAAACTGTATGGAATTACTTACATATNCCCTTTCTCAAAAAACTTTTCAAGAACGCCTTATTTAAGAATTTCATTGAAAAATACCCTATCTCCGGATTTGATTGAAGAACACTCTATTTCAGAATTCGGTTCGACCTATCTCACTTCAAAATGTATTGAAAATATGCTGATATAGGGCGTTTTTGAATCGGCAGGTCGATCTTCCACTCAGCAGTCGATATGCGCAGCATAAACACAAAGAACGCTTTATATCACCCTATATAATATTTTTCTTCTGGTTATGAGAAGGCTATTCTTGGCACTCAAGCTTGCAGTGTTTTGTAGTTTTTTTTCATGATAAAAAAATATCAAGAAAATGTTAATGTTAACGATCTAAATTTTATTTTCGATGTACTAAAAAATTTATTATAAATAGTTATGTAGCAAAGGCTATTACTTCAAATTGTTCGAATCGGCTAGAAAATAAAATCCACTCTTCTGGTATCACTCGGGCAATTTTACGAAAATTTCATAAAGCGAATTTATTCACCACTCAACATCTTCGATGCTCGTTAAATTTTCTCCCAAACCTTTTGTATGTAGTAAATTTTAGTTCTTATCGAAAGTAAGTTATTCTAAAACGGTGTCCACGTGAGGCGATTTATCGGGTAATTTTGGAGGCTCTTAGTTGAATCAAAAGTTAGCTACCCTCCAAATTCATTGGAAGCGATTAGTTGAAAGGTCGCTCACACTAGGCGATTGTTGCTTTCAACTTAAATTTGCCTGTAAAATCGCCTCATGTAAGTAAATGTTGTAGAGGTCCCTTCTCTGGAAAACTTAAGTCCATCAGATATACGACGGATGACTATAGAGTAAAATACAGCTATCTCGGCCAAGCCATTTTATTTGCAACGCTCAACGAATTAAAAGAAATCTCGACTGCACGCCACATAGTCCTTAGTTGCGTTCAAGCGAATTTTCTCCCGAGCTATCCCTTAATGACCATAAAACAGGTTGATATTTTGATAAAGCTAATAGAGCGAACAGAGACACACTTTTTCTGTAAGTATTCTCGCAAGAAGCTATGTGCTTTTTGGAGTATTTCAGAGGTTTCTATGTTTTTCTTCGATTCGATCATCGTTTAGGGTGACGCGAAGAGGTCTGGGTGTATGGGGACCTTGCCAACATGCTGAGTGATATGCTTTGAGGTTATGTCTGTGCCACCAGCCGGAATGGAGCTGTGGCAGGGTGCAGCGGTCTCTCTCGGAGGTAATTCTTCTTCAACGATGTGTGTTACGGCTCGTCTTTGGTTCAAGTCGTCTACGTGCTGTGTCACGCGTAGGGAAAGGGCGATAATTACGAAGCGGAGCGCTGTTGAGCGGGTTCCCACGAATAACTGCTTGAGGACTTATTCCTGGCACGTACATAGTTAACTGCAAGCGGGGGTGGTAGATACTGAGAAGGAGAAAAGTTAAAGATTGTGACTCCTAAGATCTTGGAGTGGCTTCCAGTTGGTATTTTTGCGTTTTAGACAGGCATGTTTTTGGTCCAGGTTGTAGAGAGTGTGTCGGTGAATTTCCGGTTAAAAATGTTGAAGAGATAAACGCAGACAAGAAACTGGAAGATCGGATAGATAACTAGTTATTTTATCACAAAGGTCGTCGATGTTTTGGCCTGTCGATATGATCTTGCAATCGCCTGCATAGCTCACATCGCGCTTCCAGCGAAAGGAGTTTACCCACCAGAGTTTAAACAGATTTGGGGGGAGTTTTACGCCGTCTTTGGAGATTTTTTTGTTTTAATCTACGCTGCTGCAACTTATCATTTCGGAATCCAGCTGCCGATTGACGTCCATATCGTTAACCATGTCGAATGGCCTTGACTAGTCTACCGCGACTCAAACCGTCCTATCTCAAGATCGACGTTGATTCAGACCCAGAAAACCCATACATTTGCAAAGAAAGCCTTAGATAGTTTGCTGAGTATCGCATATCCGACAGCTGCGGGGTGGATGTCAACAAATCGTAATAGTAATAGTCCAGCAGAAGCTATTTATTTTATGTATATCTGGCTACACTAGAAATGTATTTTTACTCATTCACATGCAACCACTAATGCATTTTTCTATGTTTTAAGATACGACAACTTGTGTGTTTTTGAATACCTTAAAACAATTCATATGCATATGCCGACGAATGCTTTGAATTGCTCCTTCGTGTAATGACGGCAAGTAATGCAACTTTCATTCATTACAAATCGGCAAGTTGCAATTTGTTGCCCATATTTTTGCCATTCCACCCTTTTCCAGCACGCAGCTTCATTACGAACGTCTACGCTAAATTACAATACCATTTGNACATAGTGTCCCCTCGCACCGGCTTGCGTTGTTGTGGTACATTAGTGTGAAACCTATAATTTTGAACATCGTAAACACGTCGTAAATTTAGTTCAAGCAAAATACTTGACGCGAAAGCGTACCTTTATTTCATTTTGGTATACTGCTTCCATTTTGCGATGTGATGCAGCAAATGCATATTCCAATTCAACTGAAGCAATTCACCAGCAATTCGCGCAGCTTTGTTCATAATGTGTGTCTGTGCGCAAACAAAAGTAAAGAATTGCAAGGTGAGTAATGTAAGGCAAATAAAGAAGAGAAAATTAAGAAAAAATATGTATATTCATGCCTTAAGTGCAGCAGCAAAGTAAATCAAATAGGAGGCAATGCCCACAGCGAACTTTGAATAAACCCTGTAGGGAAATGGGCTGGTATTTAATGATTCGGTATTTCTTAAAACGGTAGTAGTTGGTGTTTTCTAGAGAGATGGTGGTCGGGTTAAATGTGGGTTATGCAAAGGATTTATATTAAAATAATTAATTAAAGAAATTAACTCAAAAGTTTCTTAGATTCTACAAATGGATTAAAACACATTCTTCCCAAATAGTTAGAGACTAGCTACCACTAGCTTAGTACAGATTTGATAGTTTAGGATTATGCTCCCTGTTTGGCCTTGGGACATATATGCATACATATCTACGCACACCTAAGCTACAATGAGTGCATACACTTTCCATTATATGTACGAACATTAGGATGGTCCCTATATTATCAACATCTAAATATTGTTTTATTCTACGTAGCAAATAAAGACATATCAGAAAATTTCAATATTTTAAAATAATTTTTAGAGGTCGATACTAGGACTAAAAAATGTAGTCGGATAAACTTGACATATTATTGAAAACTATTCATATAAAATCATAGTCAGCGCCAAGTGGATTCACCATGCAGTATTGAGCTCAAAAGACTGTTATTTGTCTAAGTTTTTTTTTGGAATAAATACGTTTTTTTTTAATTTTTTTTCAAGTTTTATAACACAGGCTTACAAATAATTATTTTAAAAAATAACAAGGAATATATATGTATAGGGGAGAGTTAGGCACTCTACACATTAAACGCCTAGTCAGAGTAGTGTAATCGTTCAGGCGTACTAAAGTATGAAGCTTTTATACCGAACACATGTATTTCAATGAAGCTCTGTATATTACGATTGATAATCATGTTTTCGCCTAATCATAAAAACTTCATGAATCGAAGCGCCCAACATTGTAAGGCGCAAGGCGTATTTAACAAGGTGGTGTTGGCCGTATATAAGTAAAAAATTACACTAACAAATTATACGCTGATGTCCATACTGTCATTGGTATGAGTTACAACAAACACATCATTTTGACGTAATGGCCTCCACGGCGAAAAACTCAGCTGTCGCCCCAACACCACCTTGTTTAATACACCTTGGTAAGGCGCTTGCCGTTTTGATATCGGCATTTGTTTACTTTTTTGTGCTCGAAATAAAAATTATTTGTCATTTCAGTAGATAATAATTGAAAATTAATGATTTTGTGCTAAAACTCGTGCCAATCGTATTAAGCCATAAACGTGTATGCAATATTTTATTGCAGAAATGTTCGCGGAAGTGTATTAGTGAGAAAGACCGGCCAGAAAATGTGTAATGTGCGCGCAAGCAGGATTTACGCAGGGCGCCCAAGTGTGCAGAAGTCGAGTCGTCATGCATTCGTTTTGACATGACAAAACGATTACTCTACTATGATTAGGCGCGTAATGTGCGGATTGCCTTAGTATGAACCTCCTGAACTCGAAACGTATTTTTGTAATATTTTCTGTTAGCATTTTTTTTTAGATCATTTTTGTATATATGTATATATTTGTCCATAAGTTTATCGGACGATTTGAATGATTTAACGATTTAAATGAAATATTTTATACAGATAATGTTTCGCATTATAAAATTATCTATATAGGTATTACCTCCGAGAATACTTGTTAAAGGTTGCCACCTATTCGAAATTAGTTGGAAATTAAATAAAATATCACAATATGGGTATCAAATGCAATGTGTTTTAAAAATACCCAAACCATAAATATTTTTGGATAGGATTGCCACCTATTTGGAATACCACATTTATTGTGTTTTTTTCTTGTAAAATAAGGGTTCAATATTACTATTCATGAATACTAAAGAAGGCCCTTAAGCTTATATACTAACTGTTATCACTTAGGATATTAGAGAAAGGTTGTCGCTAATTTTCGATTTATGGGTATACAACGAAAGGTATTTTTTAGAACATTAGTTCGAAGATATTTGCAATGAGGATTGCACGTTTTTCTTAATACAACAATGTATTTTGTTAAAATCAATAAGCATTTTTTGTATACGATGTACTTTTCATTTCAGCGTATTTCTAAATAGGGTTGCTACCTAATTTTTAATTTAAATTTAATTTAACTTATTAAATATTTTATTTTTTTATTTTTATTTTTTCATATATCAAAAGTAATTTTTTCCAAAATATTATTTTTAAAATCTATCTATCGATACCCAAGCCTTGCACTTCCAAGAAAGCTCGGTCAACCTGGTACTTGTGTTTAACGGGGTATGATTTCCATTTATAATTAAACTGGTAAGTTCGATCAATACCAATCAGTACCTCGCTAGAACGACAATTAAACGACATATCAAATTTTGTAGAATTTTCGCGACAAAAAAATATTGAAGTTTTTAAATTTTCGTGGATGTCTTTATTTTGTACATATAACACAGACAAAATTTATATGTTAATATTTTAAGGACCACCGTAACCTACATACTTTCTTACACTTGTAAAATATACCCATAAGTGTAGTAAGTGCCTTTATGTATGTATATATGTAGAGTGTAGCGTACACCTCTTGACCAAGTCATGTCATCCAATTGCAATATTTCATACAAGTGGTTGAAAGTGCTTGAATGGAAAAAAATATTAAATAAAATTAAATAAATAAACAAGTGAAATGCACTAAGCGTGAATTTTGTTTTTGTGCAAAAGAATATTTAAACTTCGGTGCATTTTTTGTCAGTGGCATGCGAAAAGAAAGCCACACCACACACGTGTTGGTCATAAAATTCAGCAATTCAAAAGAATTTGGAAAAAGAACACTGCATAACAAGTTGATAAAAAGTGCTCGTGTGAGAATAGTTACTGAAAATGAAATGAAAAATATCCGGGTATCAGAAAATTCTAAAACGACACAAAGCAACAACGAAAAAATCTGCAAAATTTCACTTGAGTTTCTTATTCTTAATGACTCACAAGTGCAGTAGTGCAATCGGTTGCTCACGGCCACTTTACGGCTGTTCATACATTATGCAGCCGCTCCTATTTCGTACCGAGAATTCGTGCTTACGGATATGCTAGGGTGGTGAAAATAAGTTTAAAAATTCTTTTAAAAAAATTTACCTAGGGAAAACTGAAACGAAAACCTAAACGGAAAGGGAAAGCTTGATAAACAGGTTGCCTTAACTTGATCTATAATTGCCAACTTCAGTTGGCAGTGAGGTCAAACACGAGTGATAGAAGGGCTGTGTGTCCGGTGGAGTTCTTAGTGATTTGTTACTTGCGCATGCGAAGGCAACGAAGTAACCAAAGAGCTGGCGAAAAAACATTTTCAACCGTATTTGGTGATTGGTCTTTTTCGAGAATTTAAATTTCTGAAGGGGTATTTATACACAGCACCCTGTAAATATAGGGAGCGGTAAGAATCTTTGAATTTCCTGATGACATGAATTGCAAAAGGAACACTGAGATAACCTTCATAGCCACCTGACAGCTGAGAAAACTCAATTCGCTGAACTTGTTCGAATCCGAATAAGAATCTCAGATATCTTATCGGTTAGGACCGAAAGTAAAAATCTTCGCCACTTGTTTCTCTCGGTTGCGACCTTGCACAGGTTATTTAATCACACAACCCCGTATAGACAGACAGGTATTTCATGCTGCACTTGGCCCTGTCACATCCTCTTCGTAGGCGGCCTTGGTTTCGTTGTTCACCCAAAGGTATCCAGTCGATAACTACCGTCATAATAACTATTTTTCTAATTTTTTCTACTTCTCTTTATGATTCTCATCGAAGATGATCAACTGTTTGTTCTTTCATTTTTTGCCATTAATTTATGTATGTATGCAACCTATATAATTTTAAAGCATGGTACCAAGTAATTGCTTGTCAAATCATTGTAGAACCACCCTCGTATGGATGCCTATACTTTTTTGGTTTTAACCCTTTAATGAACAAAGGAAATATGCTTTCCAAAGAGATTCTCGGTTCATAAGAAAACTGTTTCTGGTTTTAATAATGTGTGTAGTTATTTTTATGATACAATTTAGAAAAAAATAAATATAGACTTTTATCAAAATTTAAAAAAATACCATGAGTTAGAAAAATATTAGTTTTTGAAGAAATATGAGTTAAAATCAAATTTTTAAAACATTTTCGTTTGGAAAAATTTTTAGAAAAGAAACATTAAGAAACAATTAACAACGATTAAGAAAAAAAAATCCTTTTAAAATGGAACTTTTACTTTAAATCATCTTTTTGTAAGAATATTTGTTTGGAAAAAAATGTAGGAGACGCAAAATGTTTTTGCCAAAAGCAGAAATAATTATTCAAACAGGAAAAAATTTGTAGGAAACCAAATATTTTTGGAAACAATTTTGAGAAAATTTAATTGTGTTCCTTATATTTAAGATTTTTTTTCAGAAAATAGTTATTTCATAGAAAAAGAAATTTTTGCGTAAAATTTAGTGCTTGCAGATTTTGAGGACATTGAGTTGTAAAAATAACTTTCCCCTTATTTGTTCTTAAAAAAAAATTCTTTTTTTTTAACCGATCTCAAGAAACAAGAAAACTTTTAACTATAGGCTTACGGTAGCGAAAGGGTTAACTCGAAGCTTGTGTATTCACAGTTGGCACCCCACACTGTATTTGTTGAGTCTTGTATACACTCAGTTATGAAGTGAGTTTTGCTTGCATCACTAATGTGACTAGTTTCCATTCATTTATATTTTTTCGCCTTTCAAATTCGTTCAGCTGGGCCCCCAAAGGTGTGCAATGTAGCGCAAGTGTAACACTTTCTATGTCAACAGTCCCCGGAGCAGGACTTAGCGAATAGTTATTCTATACGCAGATTTGTATATTTGCATGTGCTTATTCTTATATTTGTACAGATATGTACATACTTACAAACATACATATGTAGCTTGAATTTTTCTATGGCGTTACGTTACAGATTTTGGTATGATTTTTTAATTAATGTTTTTCCTTTTTAGCGCGCCACTTCAATAGACCATCCTAATTGGCATTTCTATGCACTCTACATATTTATGAGTTTAAAAAGATGCATACGCCGGTAGGCTGAAAAATGAATAAATGTGCAGCCATACGCTGAGGCAAGCATAAATGAGTCATGTTTTGTAAGTTTCTAAGGGTTTTTATGGTCATTAAAAATTCAAAAAAAAAAAACCTTTGTTTAGTGTTCCACTATGAACAGTCCCATCGAAAAATTATTTAGTATAAATTCATGAACGCCTTGTTAAATAAGAAGAAACTCGTATAAACTTCCGTTCATAGGAACCAAACCTAACAAAAGTTGAACGCGAAAAAAGACGCATAAAAAAACTTCAGCGAAGAAAGGCACCTAAACTTAGTCGACGGCGAAAATAGACGCGTTAACCTATTTGACGGCGAAGAAAGACGCGTAAACTCATTTTCGCTGTCAACTTTGTTTGCGGGTGTAATAGTATGTACATTCCCCAAAGAGTTTTTGGGGAATAATGCGGAAGTGAAAGTCCCTCCCTAGGCTTTATGCGCCTTTCTTCGCCGTCAAC
The DNA here is from genome assembly GCF_001687245.7 of Rhagoletis zephyria. NCBI lineage: Eukaryota > Metazoa > Arthropoda > Insecta > Diptera > Tephritidae > Rhagoletis > Rhagoletis zephyria. Next base: position 48,809 of record NW_016161351.1, read on the forward strand.
TAGGTTTACGCGCCTTTTTTCGCCTAAATTCTTTCGTCTTTTTTCGTCGATGCATCCTTTTTCGCCGTCAAAACAATGGCGCGACTTTATTCGTGTCTAGTGACGATATGTTTAACACATTCATGAATTCATAACAATTTTTCTTCACTAGTTCACAAAGTATACAAGTATTTTTAATTGTACTTTTATAACTACATATTATTCAAATATCGTCGCCTGAATAAATGATTATCGTATGTGAAAATTGGGCCAAATTGAGTTAACAATGCAGTTATACTAAACTCATCAAGATCTTTCAAATGGCTTTATCAGTCGAAGAGAAAAAGAGTTTGCCGATTGGAAAATAGCCTAGCCGATAGATTAGACTTTATCGAGACAGCTATCAGCAATTATCGAACTTTATCTCTCAAAATAAAAATCGAATAGCTGGCAACCTTAACAAAAAATATTTTCAAACTAAAGTTTTATTAAAACTCTTTCTTTTGCCACTCGTCTTTTAATATTTAATTAAAATTGTGTAAAAGATAGAAAAAATAGATTACACCTCAAAAATATTTTGTGTGTTCAAACTAAATTCTGCTTAATATTCTTTTGTTTCACATCATTATTTTGACATTTCCTATAACTTCTGGATAAGTTAATTAAATTCGACATTGCAAGAAGGTGGCAACCCTCTTCAAAATATTTTCAAACGGCCACTTTCTGAAGCCCCTTTCGTTGTGCGCCCATATGTTGAAACATATTTCCCCTAATTAATTTTCTTAATTCAAATTGAATTTAATTTTTCAAACAGGAGGCAACCCTCCTAAAGTTAAGTTAAGAAACAAATATATTCAAAACCCTTTTCATTGAAACCCATTTTGTAATAATTGATTTTTTTAGATGATTTGAATGACATTTTTAAAAAGGTGGCAACTCTTTTCAAAAAAAGTAAAACTATATTGCATATTTGCAGTCCAAGAGTTTTAATTTGACACCTTATTTTGGAAAATCAAACGAACGGTGCTGTTATGACGGAATTGCTTATTATATAGTTTATATTCAATTGTTCTACAGGTGGCAACTCCTTTCGAAAAAATAAAACCAGTTTGTACATCTACAGGCCAAGCGCTTTAATTTGACACCCCACTTTTGGAAATCAAACGAACGGTGCAGATCTTTATATACGCCTTCGCGTATTATTTAGAACTTAATTTTTTGAAAGGTGGCAACTCTTTTCGAAAAAGTTATAAGGTTTAACCTAAAGTCAGAGCCCTCGATTTGACATCTACCTTTTGAAAATCGAACGAACGGTGTGGATCTGATGGCATTGATTATTATATTATTAGAATGCAATTTTTTATCAGGTGGCAACTCTTTTCGAAAAAGTAAAACCTTATTGCACATCTACAGACCAAGCGGGCCTGATCTTATTATAAAAAAAATTTAGTTATTGTTATTAGTGATACATAATCTGGGAACTTTTACAACCCAGCGCACATGTGCAGAGGGATATTAAAACCTAGTTTGTTGGTATAAATCTTAATGAAAATCCATACCAAATTGCTTAGATTGATAAGGAAACCCGACTTAGGCATATCGGATTAACTTGCTTTGTGTGCACAGGAAAGTTCCAGCATGAATAAATTAATCACCAAACCTACTCAATCAAATTAAGAGTTAATGATTAAAAATCAATTTTTTTTTAATCGCGGTTACAATTAACTGTTTAGTCTGATTAAAATTAATAATGATTAACTGTAATCAGATTGAATTTAATCGAATTAACTAATTGATTAAAAAATCAATCGATTAGTGCCAACACTGATTTCACATACATATCTCTATACCAAGTTCTAGATCTCTCCCACAAATACTTCCAGAGATATGTGTGTAATATGAAGATTCCAATTTGTATGGAAAGGGCCTTGAGTTATAAGAATTACTTTCAACCTAAGACCATCCTTGCGAAATCCGTACTAAGTGTACCAAATTACGTTCTGATCGGGAAACCGGTTAAGGAAGTAGCTTATTTTTCAATCCAGGTCATTAACCATCTGTGGGCTAATTTTGGTTTAAATCCGTTCAGTCGTTCTCGCATATTAAATAAATTGAAATTTTTTAACAGGTGGAAACTTTTAAAAAAAGAAGCCTATTGTCCAATCTGGGCCATAAGCTATCTGCGCACAAAGTTCCATGCAAATCCGTTCAGTCGTTTTCGCGTGATGGTTTTCCAAACATCCAAACATACAAACTTTCACATTTATAATATTAGTAAGATAAGATTACCTCCTCCATCTACTAGACTAGAACAGTACAAACACATGCTGAGACGTCTTTCGGAGAAGAGGCCGAGTTATGTACTTCGGCGATCAGTCGAATAAGATATTCGAAAAAAAATGTATGGCTACAGCAAGCTCCATGTTGTGGAAAGTCCACTCGTCGAAAAGTTCCCGGAAGAAAATAATTCTTTCAGCACGGAAATATTTGGCGTCCTGGTTTGGAAGAAAAGTATGTGGGCAACTGGCAGGTTTCGGATAATTTTTTGTTTTTTTTTGTTTTTTTAATTTTTTAACTCACTCGGTAACCGTTTGTTAGTGAGTGGGAACCAAGAACTCTTTTAATTTTGGCAATCATGAAAAAATTGCGTCTACTTTGAAGAAATGGGTTTTTTAATGAAATACAATTTTTAATTATATTTTTTTATTATTTTATTATTGCATGGAAACTCAACCGTAAGAAAACAAAAGCTAAATGAAATGTTTTACTTGTATTTTCAAACAAATTTGGAATAAAACGGAAAAAATGATCGCAAAAAAAAGTTGACTTCCTTCGCAGTCGGTAGGATTCGAACCTACGCTCCCAGAGGGAATCTGATTTCTAGTCAGACGCCTTAACCGCTCGGCCACGACTGCTTGTTGACATACTACCACCGAAATGCAAGCAAACCACGCAGCAAAATGGCACGAATTACTACTTATAGGTAAAGAAACAGAAGAAACAGCAAAAAGCATTGCTACTTACATACATGAATAAATTAACATAAGAAAAATAAAATAAAAATACTCTTAATTGGTTTCCATAAATTGAGAGATACAATAAAAAAATTATAAAATTTATAAAAAGTAAGTTTTATGCTGTGAAAGCGCTGGCCCTCTGCAATGTGCTAATGTAGGTAAATATACATGTACATATGTATGTTAGTATGCATGCTGTAGTAAACAAATATAAATATGTATAGATTTGTTGTTATTGTGCACGTCAGTCGTAAATAAGACCCATGTGGTGGCGTGAGAGCTAAACGCTGACGTTTATACAAACATTAAAGATTAGATAAAAATGCACTTGAAAATTTAAATTTAAATTCTCAACGAATTAAGGGTGATATTGGTGTTTAAATGGATTGGAAGATGGCAAGCGGGGATTGTTTTTTTTAATTTTTTTAATGACTTGAAGATATCTATTATTTAATTAGTGACGTAGCGCGTGTTTGAATAAAATGTCAAGGGCTGATATGTATGTATATAAAATAAATTAAGATAAATAAAAAAAGATAATATAGAACAAAAAACAAATATATTAATATAAATAAAGAGATAATTGTGAAGTGCACAGGAAACAAAAAAAAAAGTATTCGCATTGTTTGTTAGTAATTTGCTAGCACAACACATAACAATTG
>NW_016161352.1:0-8236 GCF_001687245.7 Rhagoletis zephyria
CCATTATGTCAATTTTGTCGCAACTCCAATTTATCCGTCAACCACATCCTCATAGAATGTCCACTTCTTAACACACAAAGAACCCTCATATTCCACAACCGGAACCCATTTGAAGTCCTTACAATCCCACCGAACAAAATATCAATCTTATTTTTAACTTTTTAAAAATTATACACATCGATAATCTTAATTTGAAATACCAAATATTTTCTCTTTTTAACGGTAGCCGAACGGCAGTAGCTCTACATGTGCAAAGAAGCTTAAGGATATTGTAAAAATAGATTGATGCAGGTGCGTCTAAGGCTATTGTTGCGATTATCGTTTCCTAATGTTGCGCAGCTAGTCTAATTAATTTTAATTAATAATAATAAAGATATTCCGACGAACCTTCTCCTTATTTTTTGAAGTCGGTAAATATCTTCTTAATATATGGCGCTCTTATAATTATGCAACGCAGTGTACTATTCACTTTTTTGACTTGTGTTTAGAGAAACTTTGAATTCTTAATTTTTTCGTTATTTATGTGTTAAAATAGATATAAAAAAAATTGTGTTTCAATGTGGAGAATTTTTCCTCCTGGAATGTTAAAAAATTCTGGTGACTCCTGGTGAAGGTCGAGCCCTTGTCGGATCTTAGACTAAAAGTTTCACTTCAAAATATGGTCATCGTAGTCATATGGCAACACTCGATTAGTTTGACAGCAACCAGCAGGGACCAAACGAAATAGAACGGCATGCGTATGAACTAAAAGTGAAAGTACATACCATCCATTGCGTCGCCGTCACCGTCACCGTCACCATCACCGTCAACGATGCTTATGCGCGAGTTACACACTATCCGTTTGAAGTTGCGTCCGAAAAATCATAAACTCGCTGCTAATCTTTGCAAAATTTGCGTTTTAGTTTTGCACTTCTTCTATTAGGTATTCCTCCATAATTTTTTAAAGTTCGTTTTTCTATAAACCTAAAACTTTTCAGAAACTGGAAAATTTTACGTTCAAACATGTAAACAAAACACAGAATAGTTGTCACTTGACGCAAATGCATAAGCAAGGAAAGTTGAAAGTTGAGCTAGTTTGTGTGTCACCGACTCCATCAGCTTTGTACATGTAACTTACTTATACAAAAATCGTTTGAAACTTTTTTGACAACTGCCGGACAGTGACGGCGCCGCAATATACGTTATGTACTTTCACTTTAACTCAATTCCAATTTTTGTTCTGCGTGACATTTTGATCTGACGTTTCACTCAATGAAATCAAATGCAAACGCATGCAAGCCAATTCGGGTGACGCAAAACAAGCGCGAATAGGTAGGCTATTACAGCAGAAATAAAAATTGCTAGCGCAGCACGAGTAACTTGAAATATATTTTCGAACTCGATTTCCGCCTTCAATTGCAGTCACCTCTTGCAACTTTTATTTCTGAAACTGATTTCCGAAATGAGACAGAAAGGTCTTTTGGCTGTTGACACGTCAATATAAAATTTCTTTTCAATTTGACAGCGAATTGCGTGAACAAGTTGGAAATATTGCTTCTCTTCGATCGCCGACTGATGTCAACTGGAAATGCCTATTGAAGCCAGGAGCTTGAATCGTAACATACGATATCGTGACGACGTGACGAGTAAACGTATAAAACACACCTTTCGGAGCATGTCATACGTGAACAATTGCTTATATGTGATTCGATATGATGAATACGGTAACGAGTGACGAGCGTACTCGTTCGTTCGAAATGTCATTTCGAGCACAAACCGTCAATCGAGTGGGAACGAATTTAAACAAAAATGCAAGTATATTGTTAAAAAATGTGTATAAATAAAGTTTTTAACCACTTTTATTATTATAGGACAAATTTTACTAAACTAAATCTGCACAAAAAGATAAAATGGACGGAGTTTATGGCCGAGCACCCCAACTTGGCCAAAAATAACTTTCCCAACTCCGCGCAAGGGAGAGATACCTCAAATAGACTATGGGAGGAACTTTCTAGGCGTCTAAATTCTGTCGGCCCCCAGTTAAAGATCCCAAGATGTGGAGGAAGGTTTTATATAAATTTCGCAGTTAAATTTAATTTGAGGGAGGTTTTCGAAATTTGCAATTGCTTACAGAGTTTTTTCGGATCAAAAATACCAGGCGAAGAAAAAGCTCTCATACAATAAGGTATCTAAACACCGAGTGAGGAGGACCCTATAGCGAGAAGGCCATTACTGCCACTGAGGAGCTAATAATTGAGGCCGACCGGACTGGAGGCTTGTGTTGAAGGCAACTAAAGTGTGCCCAGCATTCGCATGCAACAATCATCGCGAGAAATAGAGCTCGAAGATAAAGCGATTAGAGCTTAGAAACATTAGCCATTAGTTTAAATGAAAAGCAAAACATAATATGAAATTTATAAATTAGGATAAGAAATATTTAATAAACTTTTTATTTTTTTTACATGTACCTGAAATATTTTTTGTTTTAATGAACTATTATTAATGTTTTTAAATGAATTACGTATTTTTTATGAACTGTAGTGTTAATTTTTTTTACACTTGCCATTCACAACAATTTCATTAGTTAAATTAAAAAATAAATTTAATAACAAAAAATTAAGAATTCTTTATTTATTTTTACATAGGGCATTACGGGTTATCATATGCATTAAAAATATTATTTTAGGATACTTTTATACGAAAATATTTAAGTAACATTTGAAAGTGAATGTCTTATTTGGTCTCTTATGGTTTGACCAATTGTAGTGAGTTAATTTGATTTAAATGCCACAACTGCGGATTTCATCGGACTCATTATTAGGAGGATCGTATTTTATATTAAATTTCAAGCAAATGTTGTGTAAAGCTGTCGCGACACTTTTACGGGATGGTATCTTCCTCTCTTGTTGTACCCCAAAATTCTCCAGCGGCCTTTTAAAATACCTATCGTTCTTTCGATTATACTCCTTGCCTTAGAGTGAATGTCGTTGAAAACGCTTTTGCTTGAACCATGTGGAGGGTTTCTGTATGGGGTCATACACCACGGCTCATGTGGATAGTCGGAATCACCTGTTGAAGTTCAATTACTCATTATAACCATATGAAACTACTGAAGATTTACAAAAGTACCTAATAGCCAGGCATTTTCTTGCCTGTTAAGCTCAAATCGTTCTTGCAAAACCCTTCTTTGGTCCGAGTGTTTTCAAAAGAAGGAATATTTGAGCACTACAAAAGCAACTTACGATCATAGCATTGATGGTACCCTTTCCGGTTGAAGTACATACGCCCGTCCGCTGAAAGTTTTTGCAATCCGATATGTGTGCCATCAGTGCAACCAATGGCTGAAAAAAACAATGGCCCGTAGTCATAGTCAAAATAAAGTCGACTTTAAAGTTAGTTGCAGCTTTTTTGACAGATATCCCATTGAAAATTATGTCAAAAAGCTGCAATTAACTTTAAAGTCGACTTTATTTTGACTATGACTACGGGCCAATGTTAATAAAGATCTGTAACCAGTGTTGCCGCGCCGTCTCAAGAAAATGTATCCCTGACCAAGCCAAAAATGTATCCAAATGTATCCAATTTTCTTTTTTTACATATACATCTCATAATTTGTAAGAAAACCTAACATTTTCATGAAAAAGACATAATTTAACCCATCCTAAGGACTTGGAATACATGTGCATAAAATCAAACATTTGTAATTTCAATTTATAAAGTACATTTTTTGTGCATAAGTATTTTGTAAAGTAAATATAATAAATAGCAAGTACACTCTAATAAGAGCATATAAAACTTCTACTGAAAAGTATCTATTTTTTAACAATAATCTGTATAAATATACGTATAGGTTGTTCAGTATTTGATTTTGAACTTGAGATCTTTAAGATATACACATAAATACACATATACAGAATGTTTAAAATTGCGAAAATTTTCAAACTACAAATACATTTCCTACTAATAATAAACATTACTTTATTTTAAACATTTTATGTGTAATTTTGCTCTTCCGACAAATTGGTTATGTAAAAGTAAACAGGCAATGATTAATTCTATTACATCGCATGCAAATTTGCACACATTAAAAGAGGAATCAAATTTAGTTTTTTAAGCTACATTGAAGTCTTCTTTCTTTTTAAATTAACAAATGAAAATATGTGATATGAAAGAGATTACTACAGCAAGAGTATAAATTACTTTATATATATCGTCGTTTAAAGTACAAAACCGCGTATCGTCATTCAGCAAAACCGCGTAACTGACATTTGCTGCCGAAAACTTAATTTGGGTGGGCTTTCCAAAACGGAACCAATCGAAATTTCAGCGAAAGTATAAGGAATTTCGTCATGAAACTTGGTGAGGATGTTGGGGGAGGCCTCCTCAACATGAATTGTTCACTCTCACAATATAATTGCTAATAGTATTTTAGCAATTTGTTGTTAAATAATGTCCACTATCACCCCCTAATTTTTTTAAAATATGCCACTTATCACTTATATTTTGTGTTACATATTATATTTTCAATGCTCACATGAGTGTTTTATGCTTTTATTATATATAATTCACCAATTAATTAAGTAAAACGCGTTTATAAATTTGTGTTCACGTTTTACCACTTTTCACAAACAAACAGAAATAACAATGGCCGACAGTAAGAGCAAATATGTGCTGCCATACGTTTTAAAAGTAAATACGCCACTATTAAAGGATTTTATTAAAACGCGGCCAACACAAAAAGGAGTTGTGCGTAATCGCGCGATTTTATATAAAACACCCAGTAACCATATATTAATATAGTTCCATATATATCGAAAATTTTTTTTTCGCCTGTGGCGCTTTATATCTAAAAATCGATACTTCCATAAATAATGAAAATTTCTAATTAAAAATCGCGCGGTTTTTTATTAAAAATTTTCGCCTGCGGCGCTTTATTTTCTAAAAATCGATACTTTCATAAATAATCAAAATTTTTAATTAAAAATCGCGCGATTTTTTATTAAAAATTTTCGCCTGCGGCGCTTTATATTCTAAAAATCGATACTTCCATAAATAATGCAAATTTTTAATTAAAAATCGCGCGATTTTTTATTAAAAATTTTCGCCTGCAGCGCTTTATATTCTAAAAATCGATACTTCGATGAATAATGAACATTTTTAATAAAACATCGCTTTTTATTATAAAATCGATACTTCGATAAATTATGCAACTTTTAAATCAAAAATCGACCAATAAATAATTACATTTTTTTATTAAAAATCGCGCGATCATTATCTGCATTTTTTTATTGCTTCCGTTTTGTGTTTTTGAGGCATTTTTTCATATGTATGGCAGCACTGACATTTCACTTCAATTGGTGTACAAACAAAAGGTGAGGTTAAATTCGGATTTTTTGCAACTTTAAATGCGAATTACTTTAAAACTATAAGCCTCCGGAGGGTGGGGTCTTCAGATTTAGAATCTGAAAAAGCTCCTCTAATCTCCCTAATATTTTTTTTTTCAAAGCCTGGATCCGTTTTGGAAAATTTTCCCTTGGATTTGCTCACACAAGCTCTTGGCTCAATCCTTATCCATTCGTCCTGCAATATACTAGCCAGAAATGTGATTGCTTTATAAAAAAGAGAACCATTTTGAAATATAAGTGTTTTTACTCTCAGAAAATAATTTATGCAACGTCACATACGGGGTTTTGCATTATTTGATACGCGGTTTTCGTACTTTAAACGACGATATGTATATTAAGATCTTGCGTAAAGCATCCTTTTAAGCCAATTAAGAAGCTAACCTATTTTGGTGAGATCTCTTCATATGTTCATTGCTTCGTTCACAAAAAATAAAATGCTTTAATTTCACGCTTAAGTAGCGATTCTTTATACGTTTAGAAAACGTAATGCTTTCTACCATCTTTAATGAAAATCGATTATTTGAACGAAAAAAACTTTATAGGAAATAATAATTTTGGCCTATTTAAAAAAGTATCCACATTTATACTGAGCGGAAAAAATAAGTATCCCGCAAAAATTCGTCTAAAAATGATTCCAATTGGATCTATTTAGATCCAAACGGCATCCCTGTCTGAAACTCTAATTAATATAGCTTTATTCACCTCCAGGTATTTTATATTTGTCCGCAAACCACTCCTTGCATCTGGACGAATTCTCGGGTACAAACAGTATATGCTGTGGACACAACTGGTTTTCCATCTCGAGGAGAACATGGATACAAACTTCGAGACAGTGCTTTGGCACATACCAACTAAGTAGTCACTGCCAATACTATGTTGGTATCCGGCGCTTGCCAGGAGAGAAAGAGTGGCAGCCAATTGGAGCACTTGAGGTAGAGATTTTGCATCCGGCCCTTTAAATCTAAACGCTGCAGCAATATTCAAAGGCCTCTTTGGTCAGGCGAAACCGTTTCAGGAATCTCTAAAGCAAAATTTGTAAATAGCTTAATAAATAAAGTATTTATATACTTATGCTGTGTTTGGGAGTGCCAAAAGATTGCTCCGTTCTCTTAGCTCCGCAACTATTCTTTCATCTCCTTCACTATCGCTGGAGCTCAAATAAAAAAAAAACAAACTAATTACAAAATTAAATTTCAGTTTACTTCGCATGTAATTTTTCCAATATTTTGGCAGTTCCACAACTATTGTGACTTAAATATACGATCCAACATATGCTAAACATGAATAAATAACGATCCGTTCGCTTTCGTATGTAATAATACCATTCCGCTTATACGACTCACGTATGACGTAATTTTCTTTCGTATCCTTTTCGATTCGTGAACGAATGTAACGATTCGGGCTTACGTCCCTCTTCATCTGCTCTTTACATTGCATGCCGTATTTTTCCTCTGCTACCGTCAACGGGTACCGTGTTTCTCATACCGCTACAGATATCGACATTTTCCAAAAGTACATTTATACAAAATCTAAATCTGCGTATTTTATATCTGATATGCTGGCAGTTATCTCTTATTGTTTAAAAAAATAGTACAAAATATTGTGAAAAAAATATTGATTTACATTTTTCGCAAATAAACTCGGATACTATAAAAGATATCGCAAATGAGCACAAGGGTCTTTTAGCTGGATAAGTTTCAAAGATTTTAGCGAAAATTATTTTTTGTGTAATAAATCGTTTCCATAGTACACAATGATCGGAAGCAAAGACGTTGCTAGTGTTTGACCGAGAGGTGCTTTTCACAAATGGCTCCAAGTCTGAACACGGAGTAGGCTTCGTGGTAGTGAACACCACTAGGGCCACTCTGATACATGGAATTTTACCTCCTTTTGCCACCGCTTAAGCAAAAATTTATTGTGCGCGCCGACAGCTTTTCAGCATACGAATCCGCCAAAACTATGAAGAACACTTCCAAACCTATAACTGTTTTAAAGCAGCTCATCTTGCAACTACATGATCAACTTTAGTAGCTCTATTAATGATGTTTACACCGTTGTCAAGTAAATCTATTGGTAATTTAGCCACTCTCTCCTTACACCGTAAAAATGCATTAAAATGGAACAAATTATAACCACCGCTACTAAACTATCAATCCAAGGTAATCGGTAATAAAACTTCCTGCCACTACAGACGAAATCAGGAACAAGTGTTTCGTACGTCTCAGGTTGGACCACACCAACCTTACACATGTACATCTAATCAAAAACCAGCCTCAGCCATTATGTCAATTTTGTCGCAATTCCAATTTATCCGTCAACCACATCCTCATAGAATGTCCACTTCTTAACACACAAAGAACCCTCATATTCCACAACCGGAACCCATTTGAAGTCCTTAAATCCCACCGAACAAAATATCAATCTTATTTTTAACTTTTTAAAAATTATACACATCCATAACTTTTTTTGAAATACCAAATATTTTCTCTTTTTAACGGTAGCCGAAAGCCCTGGCAGCTAGTGCTCTAAAGTCTTATTAATTGTAATTTTAATTAATAATAATAAAAATATTCCGACGAACCTTCTCCTTTTTTTGAAGTCGGTAAATATCTTCTTAATATATGGCGCTCTTATAATTATGCAACGCAGTGTACTATTCACTTTTTTGACTTGTGTTTAGAGAAACTTTGAATTCTTAATTTTTTCGTTATTTATGTGTTAAAATAGATATAAAAAAAGTTTGTGTTTCAATGTGGAGAATTTTTCCTCCTGGAATGTTAAAAAATTCTGGTGACCCTGGTGAAGGTCGTGCCCTTGTCGGATCTTAGACTAAAAGTTCACTTCAAAATATG
>NW_016161352.1:8261-12486 GCF_001687245.7 Rhagoletis zephyria
CATAAATACACATATACAGAATGTTTAAAATTGCGAAAATTTTCAAACTACAAATACATTTCCTACTAATAATAAACATTACTTTATTTTAATCATTTTATGTGTAATTTTGCTCTTCCGACAAATTCGTTAGGTAAAAGTAAACAGGCAATGATTAATTTTATTACATCGCATGCAAATTTGCACACATTAAAAGAGGAAACTGGTTACTTCTCTCAATATGCGCAAATAAGCAAATTTTTTTTAGAGTGTATTTAAAGTCTTTTCAGTAAAATTCATAAAATTTTTCTTAAATAAATCAAATTTAGTTTTTTAAGCTACATTGAAGTCTTCTTTCTTTTTAAATTAACAAATGAAAATATGTGATATGAAAGAGATTACTACAGAAAGAGTATAAATTACTTTATATATATCGTCGTTTAAAGTACAAAACCGCGTATCGTCATTCTGCAAAACCGCGTACCTGACGTTTGCTGCCGAAAATTGGATTTGCTCACACAAGCTCTTGGCTCAATCCTTATCCATTCGTCCTGCAATTAACTAGCCAGAAATGTGATTGCTTTATAAAAAGAGAACCATTTTGAAATATAAGTGTTTTTACTCTCCAGAAAATAATTTATGCAACGTCACATACGGGGTTTTGCATTATCTTGATACGCGGTTTCGTACTTTAAACGACGATATGTATATTAAGATCTTGCGTAAAGCATCCTTTTAAGCCAATTAAAGCAATTGCGCTTATACCTATTTTGGTGAGATCTCTTCATATGTTCATTGCTTCGTTCACAAAAAATAAAATGCTTTAATTTCACGCTTAAGTAGCGATTCTTTATACGTTTAGAAAACGTAATGCTTTCTACCATCTTTAATGAAAATCGATATTTGAACGAAAAAAACTTTATAGGAAATACATAATTTTGGCCTATTTAAAAAAGTATCCACATTTATACTGACCGGAAAAAATAAGTATCCCGCAAAAATTCGTCTAAAAATGTATCCAATTGGATCTATTTAGATCCAAACGGCATCCCTGTCTGAAACTCTAATTAATATAGCTTTTATTCACCTCCAGGTATTTTATATTTGTCCGCAAACCACTCCTTGCATCTGGACGAATTCTCGGGTACAAACAGTATATGCTGTGGACACAACTGGTTTTCCATCTCGAGCAGAACATGCNATGTATCCAATTGGATCTATTTAGATCCAAACGGCATCCCTGTCTGAAACTCTAATTAATATAGCTTTTATTCACCTCCAGGTATTTTATATTTGTCCGCAAACCACTCCTTGCATCTGGACGAATTCTCGGGTACAAACAGTATATGCTGTGGACACAACTGGTTTTCCATCTCGAGCAGAACATGCGATACAAACTTCGAGACAGTGCTTTGGCACATACCAACTAAGTAGTCACTGCCAATACTATGTTGGTATCCGGCGCTTGCCAGGAGAGAAAGAGTGGCAGCCAATTGGAGCACTTGAGGTAGAGATTTTGCATCCGGCCACTTTAAATCTAAACGCTGCAGCAATATTCAAAGGCCTCTTTGGTCAGGCGAAACCGTTTCAGGAATCTCTAAAGCAAAATTTGTAAATGAGCTTCAATAAATAAAGTATTTATATACTTATGCTGTGTTTGGGAGTGCCAAAAGATTGCTCCGTTCTCTTAGCTCCGCACTATTCTTTCATCTCCTTCACTATCGCTGGAGCTCAAATAAAAAAAAAACAAACTAATTACAAAATTAAATTTCAGTTTACTTCGCATGTAATTTTCCAATATTTTGGCAGTTCCTCAACTATTGTGACTTAAATATACGATCCAAAGCATAGTGGAACTTAAAAACTATTGTGAAATAAAAATTAACGATCCGTTCGCTTTCGTATGTAATAATACCATTCCGCTTATACGACTAACGTATGACGTAATTTTCTTTCGTATCCTTTTCGATTCGTGAACGAATGTAACGATTCGGGCTTACGTCCCTCTTCATCTGCTCTTTACATTGCATGCCGTATTTTTCCTCTGCTACCGTCAACGGGTACCGTGTTTCTCATACCGCTACAGATATCGACATTTTCCAAAAGTACATTTATACAAAATCTAAATCTGCGTATTTTATATCTGATATGCTGGCAGTTATCTCTTATTGTTTAAAAAAATAGTACAAAATATTGTGAAAAAAATATTGATTTACATTTTTCGCAAATAAACTCGGATACTATAAAAGATATCGCAAATGAGCACAAGGGTCTTTTAGCTGGATAAGTTTCAAAGATTTTAGCGAAAATTATTTTTTGTGTAATAAATCGTTTCCATAGTACACAATGATCGGAAGCAAAGACGTTGCTAGTGTTTGACCGAGAGGTGCTTTTCACAAATGGCTTCAAGTCTGAACACGGAGTAGGCTTCGTGGTAGTGAACACCACTAGGGCCACTCTGATACATGGAATTTTACCTCCTTTTGCCACCGCTTAAGCAAAAATTTATTGTGCGCGCCGACAGCTTTTCAGCATACGAATCCGCCAAAACTATGAAGAACACTTCCAAACCTATAACTGTTTTAAAGCAGCTCATCTTGCAACTACATGATCAACTTTAGTAGCTCTATTAATGATGTTTACACCGTTGTCAAGTAAATCTATTGGTAATTTAGCCACTCTCTCCTTACACCGTAAAAATGCATTAAAATGGAACAAATTATAACCACCGCTACTAAACTATCAATCCAAGGTAATCGGTAATAAAACTTCCTGCCACTACAGACGAAATCAGGAACAAGTGTTTCGTACGTCTCAGGTTGGGCCACACCAACCTTACACATGTACATCTAATCAAAAACCAGCCTCAGCCATTATGTCAATTTTGTCGCAACTCCAATTTATCCGTCAACCACATCCTCATAGAATGTCCACTTCTTAACACACAAAGAACCCTCATATTCCACAACCGGAACCCATTTGAAGTCCTTAAATCCCACCGAACAAAATATCAATCTTATTTTTAACTTTTTAAAAATTATACACATCCATAACTTAATTTGAAATACCAAATATTTTCTCTTTTTAACGGTAGCCGAAAGCCCTGGCAGCTAGTGCTCTAAAGTCTTATTAATTGTAATTTTAATTAATAATAATAAAAATATTCCGACGAACCTTCTCCTTATTTTTTGAAGTCGGTAAATATCTTCTTAATATATGGCGCTCTTATAATTATGCAACGCAGTGTACTATTCACTTTTTTGACTTGTGTTTAGAGAAACTTTGAATTCTTAATTTTTTCGTTATTTATGTGTTAAAATAGATATAAAAAAAGTTTGTGTTTCAATGTGGAGAATTTTTCCTCCTGGAATGTTAAAAAATTCTGGTGACCCTGGTGAAGGTCGTGCCCTTGTCGGATCTTAGACTAAAAGTTCACTTCAAAATATGGTCATCGTAGTCATACGGCAACACTCGATTAGTTTGACAGCAACCAGCAGGGACCAACTGAAATAGAACGGCATGAGTATGAAGCTAAAGTGAAAGTACATACCATCCATTGCGTCGCCGTCACCGTCACCGTCACCATCACCGTCAACGATGCTTATGCGCCGAGTTACACACTATCCGTTTGAAGTTGCGTCCGAAAAATCATAAACTCGCTGCTAATCTTTGCAAAATTTGCGTTTTAGTTTTGCACTTCTTCTATTAGGTATTCCTCCATCATTTTTTAAAGTTCGTTTTTCTATAAACCTACAACTTTTCACAAACTGGAAAATTTTACGTTCAAACATGTAAACAAAACACAGAATAGTTGTCACTTGACGCAAATGCATAAGCAAAGTTGAAAGTTGAGCTAGTTTGTGCGTCACCGACTCCATCAGCTTTGTACATGTAACTTACTTAATACAAAAATCGTTTAAACTTTTTTGACAACTGCAGGAACGGTGACGGCGCCGCAATATACGTTATGTACTTTCACTTTAACTCAATTCCAATTTTTGTTCTGCGTGACATTTTGATCTGACGTTTCACTCAATGAAATCAAATGCAAACGCATGCAAGCCAATTTCGGGTGACGCAAGGTGACGGAGGCTATTACAGCAGAAATAAAAATTGCTAGCGCAGCACGAGTAACTTGAAATATATTTTCGAACTCGATTTCCGCCTTCAATTGCAGTCACCTCTTGCAACTTTTATTTCTGAAACTGATTTCCGAAATGAGACAGAAAGGTCTTTTGGCTGTTGA
>NW_016161352.1:13699-22909 GCF_001687245.7 Rhagoletis zephyria
AATTAAAGCAATTGCGCTTATACCTATTTTGGTGAGATCTCTTCATATGTTCATTGCTTCGTTCACAAAAAATAAAATGCTTTAATTTCACGCTTAAGTAGCGATTCTTTATACGTTTAGAAAACGTAATGCTTTCTACCATCTTTAATGAAAATCGATTTTTGAACGAAAAAAACTTTATAGGAAATATAAAATTTTGGCCTATTTAAAAAAGTATCCACATTTATACTGAGCGGAAAAAATAAGTATCCCGCAAAAATTCGTCTAAAAATGATTCCAATTGGATCTATTTAGATCCAAACGGCATCCCTGTCTGAAACTCTAATTAATATAGCTTATATTCACCTCCAGGTATTTTATATTTGTCCGCAAACCACTCCTTGCATCTGGACGAATTCTCGGGTACAAACAGTATATGCTGTGGACACAACTGGTTTTCCATCTCGAGGAGAACATGGGATACAAACTTCGAGACAGTGCTTTGGCACATACCAACTAAGTAGTCACTGCCAATACTATGTTGGTATCCGGCGCTTGCCAGGAGAGAAAGAGTGGCAGCCAATTGGAGCACTTGAGGTAGAGATTTTGCATCCGGCCGCTTTAAATCTAAACGCTGCAGCAATATTCAAAGGCCTCTTTGGTCAGGCGAAACCGTTTCAGGAATCTCTAAAGCAAAATTTGTAAAGCTTCAATAAATAAAGTATTTATATACTTATGCTGTGTTTGGGAGTGCCAAAAGATTGCTCCGTTCTCTTAGCTCCGCAATATTCTTTCATCTCCTTCACTATCGCTGGAGCTCAAATAAAAAAAAAACAAACTAATTACAAAATTAAATTTCAGTTTACTTCGCATGTAATTTTTCAATATTTTGGCAGTTCCACAACTATTGTGACTTAAATATACGATCCAAAGCATACGATCCGTTCGCTTTCGTATGTAATAATACCATTCCGCTTATACGACTCACGTATGACGTAATTTTCTTTCGGATCCTTTTCGATTCGTGAACGAATGTAACGATTCGGGCTTACGTACCTCTTCATCTGCTCTTTACATTGCATGTCGTATTTTTCCTGTGCTACCGTCAACGGGTACCGTGTTTCTCATACCGCTACAGATATCGACATTTTCCAAAAGTACATTTATACAAAGTCTAAATCTGCGTATTTTATATCTGACATGCTAGCAGTTATCTCTTATTGTTTAAAAAAATAGTACAAAATATTGTGAAAAAAATATTGATTTAGATTTTTCGCAAATAAACTCGGATACTATAAAAGATATCGCAAATGAGCGCAAGGGTCTTTTAGCTGGATAAGTTTCAAAGATTTTAGCGACAATTATTTTTTGTGTAATAAATCGTTTCCATACTACACAATGATCGGAAGCAAAGACGTTGCTAGTGTTTGACCGGGAGGTGCTCTTCACAGATGGCTCCAAGTCTGAACACGGAGTAGGCTTCGCGGTAGTGAACACCACTGGGGCCACTCTGATACATGGAATTTTACCTCCTTTTGCCAACGCTTATTACGCTGAAGTCCAGGCGATATTATCTCTCTACAACTAGTGAAAATACTTAAGCAAAAATTTATTGTGTGCACCGACACCTTTTCAGCATACGAATCCGCCAAAACTATGAAGAACACTTCCGAACCTAAAACTGTATTAAAGCAGCTCATCTTTAAACTAGGACGCAGAGTAAAACTTATGTGGATCCCTGGACACGCGGGAATATATGGGAATGAGCAAGCCCATAACGCTGCAAGATCAACTTTAGTAGCTCCATTAATGATGTCAACACAGAAAACTTACTAGCCGAAGGAGGCTTTCCTCCCCCCGAGGACAAAATACGCTTAATAAGTTGCAGACAAATACCGAAAATCTACTGCAACAGCAACTCAGCCTTGCACAAAGAAGTCCAACTTCTGAAAAACCGCAAACGGACACTGAAACAATCTTCTGCTCTCAATAATTTATATAGACTAATGAAAGCCGAAATCAACATCAAGCCAATGGCATCTCCTCAGCTGAAACACGCACCGTGGACTCTTAAAGAAACTTCCTTCGTCAACTTCCGTACAACATACCGAAAACACACAACAGATGTAACCACATACAGGCGACTATTTAACGAAACAATCCAGCCATTCCGAGAGAATAATTGGGAGGTGCTTTTCACAGATGGCTTCAAGTCTTAACACGGAGTAGGCTTCGTGGTAGTGAACACCACTGGGGCCACTCTGTGATACATGGAATTTTACCTCCTTTTACCACCGCTTAAGCAAAAATTTATTGTGTGCACCGCCATCTTTTCAGCATACGAATCCGCCAAAACTATGAAGAACACTTCCAAACCTATAACTGTATTAAAGCAGCTCATCTTGCAACTAGGAAGCAGAGTAAAACTTATGTGGATCCCTGGACACGCGGGAATATATGGAAATCAGCAAGCCCATTACCCTGCAAGATCAACTTTAGTAGCTCTATTAATGATGTTTACACCGTTGTCAAGTAAATCTATTGGTAATTTAGCCACCCTCTCCTTCCACCATAAAAATGCATTAATATGAAACAAATTATAACCACCGCTACTAAACTATCAATCCAAGGCAATCGGTAATAAAACTTCCGGCCACTACAGACGAAATCAGGAACAAGTGTTTCGTACGTCTCAGGTTGGGCCACACCAACCTTACACATGTACATCTAATCAAAAACCAGCCTCAGCCATTATGTCAATTTTGTCGCAACTCCAATTTATCCGTCAACCACATCCTCATAGAATGTCCACTTCTTAACACACAAAGAACCCTCATATTCCACAACCGGAACCCATTTGAAGTCCTTACCAATCCCACCGAACAAAGTATCAATCTTATTTTTAACTTTTTAAAAATTATACACATCCATAATNACAGATGTAACCACATACAGGCGACTATTTAACGAAACAATCCAGCCATTCCGAGAGAATAATTGGGAGGTGCTTTTCACAGATGGCTTCAAGTCTTAACACGGAGTAGGCTTCGTGGTAGTGAACACCACTGGGGCCACTCTGTGATACATGGAATTTTACCTCCTTTTACCACCGCTTAAGCAAAAATTTATTGTGTGCACCGACAGCTTTTCAGCATACGAATCCGCCAAAACTATGAAGAACACTTCCAAACCTATAACTGTATTAAAGCAGCTCATCTTGCAACTAGGAAGCAGAGTAAATCTTATGTGGATCCCTGGACACGCGGGAATATATGGAAATCAGCAAGCCCATTACCCTGCAAGATCAACTTTAGTAGCTCTATTAATGATGTTTACACCGTTGTCAAGTAAATCTATTGGTAATTTAGCCACCCTCTCCTTCCACCATAAAAATGCATTAATATGAAACAAATTATAACCACCGCTACTAAACTATCAATCCAAGGCAATCGGTAATAAAACTTCCGGCCACTACAGACGAAATCAGGAACAAGTGTTTCGTACGTCTCAGGTTGGGCCACACCAACCTTACACATGTACATCTAATCAAAAACCAGCCTCAGCCATTATGTCAATTTTGTCGCAACTCCAATTTATCCGTCAACCACATCCTCATAGAATGTCCACTTCTTAACACACAAAGAACCCTCATATTCCACAACCGGAACCCATTTGAAGTCCTTACCAATCCCACCGAACAAAGTATCAATCTTATTTTTAACTTTTTAAAAATTATACACATCCATAATTTAATTTGAAATACCAAATATTTTCTCTTTTTAACGGTAGCCGAAAGCCCTGGCAGCTAGTGCTCTAAAGCAGTGTCCGCCAAAAAGAGAAGTCTTAAAATGAGAGTGTATTAGTTATGAAATAAAAAATGAGAATGTGTTGGTGGTAATGCACGGAAATGCGTCATCAACCTGCTTCGCCTATTGTTTGCAAGGCCGAATATAGTTCGTTTCCTAGGAAAGTGTTTGGCGGTCACTGCTCTAAAGTCTTATTAATTGTAATTTTAATTAATAATAATAAAGATATTCCGACTAACCTTCTCCTTTTTTTTGAAGTCGGTAAATATCTTCTTAATATATGGCGCTCTTATAATTATGCAACGCAGTGTACTATTCACTTTTTTGACTTGTGTTTAGAGAAACTTTGAATTCTTAATTTTTTCGTTACTTATGTGTTAAAATAGATATAAAAAAAATTTGTGTTTCAATGTGGAGAATTTTTCCTCCTGGAATGTTAAAAAATTCTGGTGACTCTGGTGAAGGTCGAGCCCTTGTCGGATCTTAGACTAAAAGTTTACTTCAAAATATGGTCATCGTAGTCATATGGCAACACTCGATTAGTTTGACAGCAACCAGCAGGGACCAACCGAAATAGAACGGCATGCGTATGAAGCTAAAAGTGAAAGTACATACCATCCATTGCGTCGCCGCCGCCGTCACCGTCACCATCACCGTCAACGATGCTTATGCGCCGAGTTACACACTATCCGTTTGAAGTTGCGTCCGAAAAATCATAAACTCGCTGCTAATCTTTGCAAAATTTGCGTTTTAGTTTTGCACTTCTTCTATTAGGTATTCCTCCATCATTTTTTAAAGTTCGTTTTTCTATAAACCTACAACTTTTCACAAACTGGAAAATTTTACGTTCAAACATGTAAACAAAACACAGAATAGTTGTCACTTGACGCAAATGCATAAGCAAAGTTGAAAGTTGAGCTAGTTTGTGCGTCACCGACTCCATCAGCTTTGTACATGTAACTTACTTAATACAAAAATCGTTTAAACTTTTTTGACAACTGCAGGAACGGTGACGGCGCCGCAATATACGTTATGTACTTTCACTTTAACTCAATTCCAATTTTTGTTCTGCGTGACATTTTGATCTGACGTTTCGCTCAATGAAATCAAATGCAAACGCATGCAAGCCAATTACGGGTGACGCAAAAAAACAAGCCGCGAATATTAGGTTAGGCTATTACAGCAGAAATAAAAATTGCTAGCGCAGCACGAGTAACTTGAAATATATTTTCGAACTCGATTTCCGCCTTCAATTGCAGTCACCTCTTGCAACTTTTATTTCTGAAACTGATTTCCGAAATGAGACAGAAAGGTCTTTTGGCTGTTGACACGTCAATATAAAATTTCTTTTCAATTTGACAGCGAATTGCGTGAACAAGTTGGAAATATTGCTTCTCTTCGATGCCGACTGATGTCAACTGGAAATGCCTATTGAAGCCAGGACTTGAATCGTAACATACGATATCGTGACGACGTGACGAGTAAACGTAAAAACACACCTTTCGGAGCATGTCATACGTGAACGAATTGCTTATATTGTGATTCGATATGATGACATACGGTAACGAGTGACGAGCGTACTCGTTCGTTCGAAATGTCATTTGAGCACAAACCGNCGGTATGATGAAATACGGTAACGAGTGACGAGCGTACTCGTTCGTTCGAAATGTCATTCGAGCACAAACCATCAATCGAGTGGGAACGAATTTAAACAAAAATGCAAGTATATTGTTAAAAAATGTGTATAAATAAAGTTTTTAACCACTTTTATTATTATAGGACAAATTTTACTAAACTAAATCATGCACAAAAAGATAAAATGGCGGAGTTTATGGCCGAGCACCCCAACTTGGCCAAAAATAACTTTCCCAACTCCGCGCAAGGGAGAGATACCTCAAATAGACTATGGGAGGAACTTTCTAGGCGTCTAAATTCTGTCGGCCCCCAGTTAAAGATCCCAAGATGTGGAGGAAGGTATTTATATAAATTTCGCAGTAAGTTTAATTTGAGGGAGGTTTTCAAATTTGCAATTGCTTACAGATTTTTTCGGATCAAAAATACCAGGCAAAGAAAAAGCTCTCATACAATAAGGTATCTAAACACCGAGTGGAGGAGGACCCTATAGCGAGAAGGCCATTACTGCCACTGAGGAGCTAATAATTGAGGCCGCCGGACTGGCTTGTGTTGAAGGCAACAAAAGTGTGCCAGCATTCGCATGCAACAATCATCGCGAGAAATAGAGCTCGAAGTAAAGCGATTAGAGCTTGAAACATTAGCCATTAGTTTAAATGAAAAGCAAAACATAATATGAAATTTATATATTAGGCATAAGAAATATTTAATAAACTTTTTATTTTTTTTACATGTACCTGAAATATTTTTTGTTTTAATGAACTATTATTAATGTTTTTAAATGAATTACGTATTTTATTATGAACTGTAGTGTTAATTTTTTTTACACTTGCCAATTCACAAAATTTCATTAGTTAAATAAAAAATAATATTTAATAACAAAAAATTAAGAATTCTTTATTTATTTTTACATAGGGCATTACGGGCTTGCATTTCGCGTCAGTTATATTTTACATATGCAGTAAAAATATTATTTTAGGATACTTTTATACGAAAATATTTAAGTAACATTTGAAAGTGAATGTCTTATTTGGTCTATTATGGATTGACCAATTCTAGTGAGTTGTTTTGATTTAAATGCCAGAACTGCGGATTTCATCGGACTCATTATTAGGAGGATCGTATTTTATATTAAATTTCAAGCAAATGTGTAAAGCTGTCTCGCCACTTTTACGGGATGGTATCTCTCTCTCTTGTTGTACCCCAAATTTCTCCAGCGGCCTTTTAAAATACCTATCGTTCTTTCGATTATACTCCTTGCCTTAGAGTGAATGTCGTTGAAAACGCTTTTGCTTGAACCATTTGGAGGGTTTCTGTATGGGGTCATCACCACGGCTCATGTGGGTAGCCGGAAGCACCTGTTGAAGTTCAATTACTCATTATAACCATATACAACTACTGAAGATTTACAAAGGTACCTAATAGCCAGGCATTTTCTTGCCTGTTAAGGTCAAATCGTTATTGCAAAACCCTTCTTTGGTCCGAGTGTTTTCAAACGAAGGAATCAGGTGTCGCACCATCATATCGGCAGTTGATCGCCAAAATTTTGCATGTGTGATCGCAAATCTTATAAAAAACATAAGAATAAATACAAGATTTATTTGAGCACTACAAAAGCAACTCACGATCATAGCATTGATACTATGGTACCCTTTCCGGTTGAAGTACATATGCCCGTCCGCTGAAAGTTTTTGCAATCCGATATGTGTGCCATCAACGCAACCAATGACTGAAAACAACAATGTTAATTAAAGATCTGAAACTCTAACTAATATAGCTTTTATTCACCTCCAGGTATTTTATATTTGTCCGCAAACCACTCCTTGCATCTAGACGAATTCTCGGGCACAAACAGTATATGCTGTGGACACAACTGGGTTTCCATCTCGAGGAGAACATGGGATACAAACTTCGAGACAGTGCTTTGGCACATACCAACTAAGTAGTCACTGCCAATACTATGTTGGTATCCGGCGCTTGCCAGGAGAGAAAGAGTGGCAGCCAATTGGAGCACTTGAGGTAGAGATTTTGCCGCTTTAAATCTAAACGCTGCAGCAATATTCAAATGCCTCTTTGGTCAGGCGCAACCGTTTCAGGAATCTCCAAAGCAAAATTTGTAAATGAGCTTCAATAAATAAAGTATTTATATACTTATGATGTGTTTGAGAGTGCCAAAAGATTGCTCCGTTCTCTTAGCTCCGCACTATTCTTTCATCTCCTTCACTATCGCTGGAGCTCAAATAAAAAAAAAAAACTAATTACAAAATTAAGTTTCAGTTTACTTCGCATGTAATTTTTCAATATTTTGGCAGTTCCACAACTATTGTGACTTAAATATACGATCCAAAGCATAGTGGAACTTAAAAACTATTGTGAACTAAAAATAAATTACGATCCGTTCGCTTCCGTATGTAATAATACCATTCCGCTTATACGACTCACGTATGACGTAATTTTCTTTCGTATCCTTTTCGATTCGTGAACGCATGTAACGATTCAGGCTTAGGGCCTTCTTCATCTGCTCTTTACATTGCATAACATGTCGTATTTTTCCTATGCTACCGTCAATGCGATAATAAGAATCAAAAATTTTGATAGACATATTATTGTATTATATTATATAATGTCAGAATTGGGAAAGACCTCTTCGAGCTGTTCGCCACCAAACAGGGCTTCCGACAGGGCGACTCTCTTTCATGTGACTGCTTCAATCTGATGTTGGAGAAGATAATAAGGGCTGCATAACTGAACCGCTCAGGAAGAATTTACTACAAGAGCGTGCAATTGCTGGCTTATGCCGATGACATCGATATCATCGGTATCAAAAACCGCGAAGTTTGTTCTGCCTTTTCCAAGTTGGATAAGGAAGCAAAGCTAATGGGTCTGGTGGTAAACGAGGACAAGACGAAGTATCTCCTGTCATCAAACAAACAGTCAGCACATTCGCGCCTTGGCACCCACGTCACTGTTGACAGTTATAATTTCGAGAAAGTAGAGCATTTCGTTTACTTGGGAACCAGCCTTAACACCGAAAATAATGTCAGCATGGAAATCCAACGCAGAATCATTCTTGGCAACAAGTGCTACTTTGGACTGAGTAGGCAATTTAGGAGTAAAGTCCTCTCTCGACGTACGAAAACCACATTCTTTAAGTCAAAAGAAAAATACGCCGTAGTAATTAAAAAATTTTAAAATTACATTTCTCGACTGAAAAATGAGATATTCGAGCTAACTCGACGGTACCCAGTGTGCTGTTTTAAGACTTCATGACAATTAATCGTCGCGCTTTCGACAAAAGCAATATTTTGATATGAAACAAAATGCCATTAAAAGCTAATGTAATTGCCTTTCAAGAAAAAATATTATTATTGAGTCACAATCACTCCTTGATCTTAAAAAAATTGGGCACAAAATGTTATCCTTCGAAAAAAAAACCTGCAAAATTAAACGGATATATTAAAAAAAAAAAAATTTTGTGTTTTTTTATACTAATATTATAGATTTTGAGACGAGCAACAAGATTTCACTGTTCAAAATTCGAAAATTTGATCACCTTAATTTAAAAATGCATTATTTATTGCATTTTTTTTATTTGCATGCAGCTGGATGCACATTCAATTTTATATCCCTTTAACAATAAAAGCAATTCAAGACCTTTAATTTAAGTCTCTAGGCCCTTTCAGAGCTAAATTATTACGACTCTGAAGTTAAACTTCGTAATTTCATTCGAAATTTTATGCAATTTTTTTTCTAATTTCGGAGTAAAAACTATTACAGCAGTTTCGAAGTTTGA
>NW_016161352.1:23017-29295 GCF_001687245.7 Rhagoletis zephyria
GAGTAGGCAATTTAGGAGTAAAGTCCTCTCTCGACGTACGAAAACCACATTCTTTAAGTCAAAAGAAAAATACGCCGTAGTAATTAAAAAATTTTAAAATTACATTTCTCGACTGAAAAATGAGATATTCGAGCTAACTCGACGGTACCCAGTGTGCTGTTTTAAGACTTCATGACAATTAATCGTCGCGCTTTCGACAAAAGCAATATTTTGATATGAAACAAAATGCCTTTAAAAGCTAATGTAATTGCCTTTCAAGAAAAAATATTATTATTGAGTCACAATCACTCCTTGATCTTAAAAAAATTGGGCACAAAATGTTATCCTTCGAAAAAAAAACCTGCAAAATTAAACGGATATATTAAAAAAAAAAAAATTTTGTGTTTTTTTATACTAATATTATAGATTTTGAGACGAGCAACAAGATTTCACTGTTCAAAATTCGAAAATTTGATCACCTTAATTTAAAAATGCATTATTTATTGCATTTTTTTTATTTGCATGCAGCTGGATGCACATTCAATTTTATATCCCTTTAACAATAAAAGCAATTCAAGACCTTTAATTTAAGTCTCTAGGCCCTTTCAGAGCTAAATTATTACGACTCTGAAGTTAAACTTCGTAATTTCATTCGAAATTTTATGCAATTTTTTTTCTAATTTCGGAGTAAAAACTATTACAGCAGTTTCGAAGTTTGATTTAAAATTGTTATAACTTGACTCTCAGAGCGCCTACAGTCTCAAATTAAAGGTCTTGAATTGCACTTGAGTGAAATTGAGTGAAGGATGCACTGATGCATGCAAATAGGAAAATGCAATAAATAATGCATTTTTTAAATTAAGGTGTTAAAATTTGTTTTCGAATTTTGAATAGTGGAATCGTTTTGTCCGTCTCAAAATCTATAATACTATTATAATAAAAAATACATAAATTTTTTGTTTTGGAGTAAATCCCGTGGATTTTACATGTTTTTTTCGAAGAACACTGCTTTGGACCAATTGTTTTAAGGTCAAGGGGTAATTGTGGCTTAATGGCCACAATTGAAAGGCATTTACTTTAGCTCAAATTCACTACGCTACAATATTTGCAGCCACAACCTACCACAAATCTATCCTACGTTGTAAATATGTATGAACATACGATGTACATACATATGGGTAGAATATTCGCAGCGCACATACACATACACACACCAGCATGCGCTAAAAATAGAATACGCAAAAGCAAAGCACAAGCAGGCATGCGCTAAAAGTAGAATACGCAAAAGCAAAGCACAAGCGGGCATGCGCCCAAACACAACCGACTTGTGCGACGACGGGTATAAGGTTCTCTACAAGTGCTCATCCGCTATCAGTCTCCGTAGGTAAGGGAGCGCGTACGTCGCCTTTTGGCAGATGAGCGCAATCCTATCGCTTACGCAGAACGCCACATGGCCGAGGGGACTGTAGGAGGGGTCGTCACAAAGGGTAGATGCATCGTCGCACTTTGTAGACGTTGTCGTTGCTATTTGCAACGATGTACTCCCCTCGTACAGGTCCCAAGGCCGTCGTGGAAGATTGCTCTCACCCGTGCTGCCAACCGTTCCGCACCTACATCGTTAGTGTGCAACTACGAGGGGCGACACAGGTGTATGCTTAGGGCCCACTAATCAGTCTCCGTAGTCTCCTCATTGCAGGCCGCTACAAATCACCGTCATTGGAGGCCGCCGCCATTATCACCGTAAGTCATCACCAGCTGGGGCATTACAGAATCGCCTAGGCCAACCCCTCACTATCCGCCAGCCGCCTCCGATAAATCGCCGATCCAGGAGCGCTGCTCCCTCCGTCCCCACAAGCTGGGGTCGCTGCCGCAGCCTTCGTTATTAGGGCCGCCACCGCCGTTGCCGCCCTGGGCCGAAGCCATCATCACGCCCCTCCCGTCAGCCGATTGCAGTAATCACCGCGATACAGGAGCGCTGCTCCCTCCGTCTCCACAAGTTAGGGCCGCTACCGCTACCTTCGGTATTGGGACCGACCCATCGGTACCGCCCCCGGGCCAAAGATAGTTATCCGTCATCGCTATTGAGGCCGTTTCTGCCACTCGTCGCAGGCCAGGACTGCTGTCACCGTCGCCGTAGAGTATCACCTTCGCCGAGTATCACCGTCGTTCGCATTGCCGTTGCGCTCACCGTCGTCGCGAGTATCACCGTCGTTCGCATTGCCGTTGCACTCACCGTCGTCACCGAGTGCTGCCACCCTCACCGTTACCGGTCCATAGCCGTTGTTATTCTCACCGTTACCGACCCATAGCCGCTGTTACTCTCCATCTCTCTCACTTCTTGGACGAAATGTTGCCGGCGCTCTGGCCATATCTCGCCTCGTGTGTGTGAGTGTGTTCTCCGTATTACACTAACTATTGTGTTTTATTTGGTGGGGGTTAGTGGGACCTCCATTGTACCCTGGGTCGGCTGAGCATATCTCAGCCTTCGACAAAACCCACCTCATAAATGGCGCCCGAGCAGGGACCGAGCTCTGCAGGCGCATGTGCAAAAACTTCAACAAGCACCAACACTGCGGAAGCGGGTTCACCGAATACACCACAACCAACAACTGACACACGGATGAGTGAAAACAACACCACGACGCTGAACGGCGACTCGCTAGGCTGGATATATCTTCTCAAGAAAGAGAGGTTAATTGAAGAGTGCAGACAACACCAGGTACCAGTGGAAGGAAGTACTGTCGGTGAGCTACGCAGCACTCTCCCCAGAGAGCTGGAAATGGAGATCGCAGCCGAAGAGGCTACCATAGCAAAATCGCTACCCGAATTACTCCCAGCCATCAAACTGGGGGAATACTTTCTACACCCTGGAGAAGCGAAACCGGCAGTCCACAAATGGGACAGCATGAGCAACGCCGAAGTGATGAGCACCGTCCGTCTTTGGGACGTACACTACTCCGGCGGAGACACCCTGCACGACTTCCTGGACAGGATTCAGGAGTTGGCGGAATGCTACCAGATCGTGCCAGAGCAACTCCTCCCAAATCTGCCCGAAGTTCTACGTGGCAAAGCACTCCAGTGGTTTCCCATCCGAAGGCAGCAGATGACCACTTGGGCCAGATTCCGTACAGAGGCAGAAAGATTTTTCCTGCCTAAGCGGCATGTAAGCCAGCTGGAAGACACCATCCGCCGGTGCAAACAGCTGCATAGGGAAAAGGCCAAGGACTACATCCTCGCCCTCCAGACACTCATCCGGCAACACCCAACGATGTGCAACGAGGACCATCTCGAGCGCATTTACGACGGTCTGCGCGTCGAGTACCGACTCTTCGTGAAGCGGAGCGAATTCCACACCATCGAGGAGCTGATGGAGCTCACAGATGAGTATGAATTACTGAAAAACGAGGAATCCAGGCAGAATCGGCAGGCGGCGCATAGCTTATCCACCGTAGATCGCCAGTCTGATTGGAGGAACACCTGCTGGCGATGTAAGAAGCGCGGACATACACGCTTCCACTGTATCAGCGCGCGGTGCCTATTCTGTTCACGATGCGGACAGGATGGGATCTCCTCCAGGGATTGCCGGTGTCGCAAGTCAACATCAGCAGCGCCGACGGCAACAACTTCACACACCGCCCAAGCTACATCACTGCAGTTTGAGAAGCGACACATCGACGGCCGGTTCTACGCCACCATCGAAGGCCTGAAGTTACGGGCGCTGGTGGACACAGGAGCCACACTGACGTAAGTCGACGAGAGCACGCGCGCGCATTTGGAACGGCGCAACATCCGGTCCGTGCCCAATCAGCAAGACGTACAACTCGCGGATCAAACTTGCGTCGCAAGCACGCACGTCTACCCCGTCAGGATTGAATACAATGGTCGGTTCACTCACACATTGGTAGCAGTGATTCCTAACCTGGCGGAGCGGATAAGATTAGGAATGGACTTCCTAGCAAAACGAGGCATTGTCATCACATTGGATGGCCAGCCACTGGCTCCCGCTACACCACCAAAGGTAGGGGTGACACCCGCTCTGTGCAGCCTAGCGGAGAGAGCGCACCTCAACGAGAAGCAGAACCAGGCGCTAGCAGATTTCCTGGAGCACCGCAAGACCATATCTTTAAAACGCACTGGACCGAGCACATCCGCAGAGCATATAATCACGCTCCGGCACCATCAGCCGCTGAAACAACGTTATTGCCCGCGCAACCCCGCTATGCAGCTGGCAATAAATAACGAAGTAAATGAATTACCCGCTGATAGAAGGATTTGGCCACCAAATAGCGCCTACAGCACAAGCAGAATGGCAACACGAAAACGCAAAAAGCAACAACCAGCGCCACCAGACGAACCGCGGCCAATATCCTCATGGAGATCACCCCTTGATGCAACGCCATGGCCTCGCAACAAACTACGTATACTAAGCATTAAAATATTCCGCGGTCCGCCGGTAGTACAAACCGATGCGAACGCCCAGCACCAATTATTCGCCATGACGTGCAACCCCGCTGTCGCTAACACGACAACTGTTGACACCCACAACTTCAGCAGGGAGCTGCAACCAACGGCCGACGCAACCCCAGATACCGCAAACGAAAGCACAGATACGCGACTCACAGCCAGCCATGAAGGCCCACAAGTTGCGGCGACAATAGCCAACAGCGAAGGCGTATTCCAAAGCCTCACCGTTAAGCATCCACAAGGAAACTCGCAACGCTGGTGCTTCCTCTGGAAAGGGCAACGCGCCCGCGCGACCAGAAATCGCCCGGACCAGGCTATAGTCCAATTCCAGTGTCAAAGGAAGCTGTTCAAGTTTGAGAAGTAGAGGCCACCCCACGGTGTAACGGAGCGAACGAAGTTCTCACCTACCTCGTCATGGCCTTAGGACGGCAGCCACCACGTGATACTCAACAATAGTACAATTACATATACAACCATCTTTCTCTTGTTATTATACTACTATATTATTATAAAAAAAAAAATTCTTTTGTTATTATACTGTTATATTATTGTAAAAAAGAGCCAAAAAAAAAGACCCTAAGCTTAAGGAAAATTTGCAATGTACTATACAAGAGAATCCCTTAGACGTAAGAATTAGCTGTACAACCGAAATATAAATAACAAATAATAACTTAATAAAACGAACCGCGAACACACACCGGCCGAGCCTCCGTTCCGTACGATGGTAAAATTTACCTAGGCTTTGCATAAGGTATTGCAGGACTCCAGGCCAAAACTCCAGAATACTGCGACCTTTCGTCCGCCGAGGTGAGAAGGGGACTGTAACGTAGCATTCCCTACGCTACAATATTTGCAACCACAACCTACCACAAATCTATCCTACGTTGTAAATATGTATGAACATACGATGTACATACATATGGGTAGAATATTCACAGCGCACATACACACATACGCCAGAGACGACTACACCACAACTCCACCTCAGTCAAGTGTAATGCCTGCGAGGGGTGGAGTCACCTTAGAGTCTGCTCAGGACTATGGACACATCGACAGTGGACCACGACGTACGTGGCTCCCTGTTGCTCAAACAGAGCAGCCTCCACGGCTAACCTCAGTCCACCCGAGCAGCCTCACACAGTCACCACAGCACAACAACATAATAACACCACAGCCACGACAGACCACATAACACACACAACCGCACCACTTCCCACACGCCGCCGCCAACAACTCCTAGTTCCCCCTACAATCTGCACGGTATGTCAGACCAGGATATTCCGTAATGTGACATCAGTCAAGTGCAACACCTGCCTTGGCTGGTGCCACTTTAGGGCATGCTCAGGTCTGCGTACCACGCGAGATTGGACTGGGAACTTCGAGGGCCCGTGTTGCGCTGCTCGGTCGCAGACCTCAACTGCGACACCTCCCGCCACCACCACAGGGCGGCAACCATCACAGCAGCGCACACAGCCAACGGCGGTAAGAACACACACATCCCTTACACCCCACATCACGTAACGTCTCCCGAACCACATGAAGCTCCTTCAATTTAACTGCAAAGGGCTACAGAGCAAGATTGAGGAGATAACCGTCTTCATGTGTCGGCATGGCATATTGATATCTGCGGTCCAAGAGACGAAGTTGCACAGCAATTCAACTTTGTTGAATTGTGCCGGGTACAGCGTGCACCGTCGAGATCGCGATCGAGATAATGGTGGTGGCTTAGCGTTCATCACGCACCACTCCGTGCAGTATCGTCTTATCGAAGCAGACATCGACCGCAGGGATACCACCCTAGAATGTCAGGGCATTGCTATCCGGTCAGGCGATGT
>NW_016161352.1:30512-39747 GCF_001687245.7 Rhagoletis zephyria
CTGTACAAAACACCGCACTGAGGACAGCGACGGGATGCCTCCTGATGTCGCCCGAACATCATCTCCACGGCGAGGCGCAAATGCTCCCCGTAAAGGAGCACAACATAATGTTCTGCAAGCAGTTCCTGATCGGGAGCCACAGAAGTGGCGACCCAAACAGCCAGCTGCATGCAGAGGAGGCCTCGCCTAGGCACGTCAGGAGGCATCTATATGAACTGACGGACGAAGTCCAGAGGTTCATCAAGCAACCTCTGGACCCGTCAGCTTACCGACTGGCCCTGAACGGCATTCACAGGGAGTCAGTCTCGAGATATGTAGACTCTAGACCTGTGAATGCCGTTCTAGGCATACCACCCCCGGACATAGACGAGACGGAGCTTCATCTGCCTCGGGAGACACGAACGACAATAGCCCAACTTCGCTCTGGCTACTGCAGCAGGTTAAACTCCTACCTGAGTATATTGAATGAGGATGTGCCAAATGAGTGCCCGGTATGCGGAGAGACCCCACATGACTCGAAACATCTCTTCGCATGCCCGGAAAATCCGACAACCCTAACGGCTTTGTCCCTGTGGACTAACCCAACAGAAGCTACACGCTTCCTAGGGCTGCCGTTAGTGGAAATTGACGACAACGACTGAGATACCAACCGTCCTGGGCGGGGTTGTTGTAGCCGCTACAAAAGCAATAGCAAAGCACAAGCAGGCATGCGCTAAAACTAGAATACGCAAAAGCAAAGCACAAGCAGGCATGCGTCCAAATTCACGTGGGAAGTTCGTTGGGCACTTGAGCAAAAACTTTTAAAACTTTTTCAGCTCGTCTTACTTCGCAACCGACTTGTGCGACGACGGGTATAAGGTTCTCTACAAGTGATCATCCGCTATCAGTCTCCGTAGGTAAGGGAGCGCGTACATCGTCTTTTGGCAGATGAGTGCAATACTATCGCTTACGCAGAACGCCACATGGCCGAGGGGACTGTAGGAGGGGTCGTCACAGAGTGTAGATGCATCGTCACACTTTGTAGACGTTGTCGTTGCTATTTGCAACGATGTACTCCCCTCGTACAGGTCCCAAGGCCGTCGTGGAAGATCGCACTCACCCGTGCCGCCAACCGTTCCGCACCTACATCGTTAGTGTGCAACTACGAGGGGCGACACTGGTGTGTGCTTAGGGCCCACTAATCAGTCTCCGTAGTCTCCTCATCGCAGGCCGCTACAAATCACCGTCATTGGGGGCCGCCGCCACTGTCACCGTAAGTCATCACCAGCTGGGCCATTACAAAATCGCCTAGGCCAACCCCTCACTATCCGCCAGCCGCCTCCGATAAATCACCGGGATCCAGGAGCGCTGCTCCCTCCGTCCCCACAAGTTAGGGCCGCTACCTCCACCTTCGGTATTGGAACCGCCCCATCGGTACCGCCCCCGGGGCCAAAGATAGTTACCCGTCATCGCTATTGAGGCCGTTGTTGCCACTCGTCGCAGGCCAGGACCGCTGTCACCGTCGCCGTAGAGTATCACCGTCGCTCTGATTGCCGCTACGATCACCGTCGTCGCCGAGTATCACCGTCGTTCGCATTGCCGTTGTGCTCACCGTCATCGCCGTTTATCACCGTCGTTCGCATTGCCGTTGCGCTCACCGTCGTCACCGAGTGCTGCCACCCTCACCCTTACCGATCCATAGCCGTTGTTATTCTCACCGTTACCGACCCATAGCCGCTGTTACTCTCCATCTCTCTCACTTCTTGGACGAATGGTTGCCGGCGCTCTGGCCATATCTCAACTCGTGTGTGTGAGTGTGTTCTCCATATTACACTAACTATTGTGTTTTATTTGGTGGGGGTTAGTGGGACCTCCATTGTACCCTGGGTCGGCTGAGCGTACCTCAGCCTTCGACAAAACCCACCTCATAACTTTTTGTTTTGTTTTTTTCTGAAATTGAATTTAAAACCTCTGTTTTTTTGGTATTATAAGGTATAAGGTTATTTACTCAGAAATTCTTTCAGAGTTGTTATTCTCAAAAATACATATAATTTTTGAGGGTTATTCGCCTGAAATTGCTAGTTCTAGTACAAAATCTGCGAAAAGACTGCGACGTGCCGGAAGTATAATGCGTTCACCAGAGCTGGTATTTGAGCAGAGTACATCAATTAATGAATGCTCTTATTTACAAGTTGCGGGGGTCGACATCCATCAACAGCCGTTGAGGCGGCCTTAGTCCGTTCTTCACATTTTTAGAATATTTACATTGTAGGCGGGGAAATCGTTGCAATTTTGGTGGAAAGAATCCTACAATCTCGAATGGTTTTTTGAAAAAAAAACAACGGTAAAGGTCGAAAATTTGATAAAAATTACGTTCCAAGTTTGTTCAAACATGACCCTGAGGTATCTGGGAATCACCATTAAGAGAAATAGAGATTGCGCCCATCGCGGTACCGCTAATCCGCTCTTTGTGAATTTGTCAGAATCAGCTGTGTGCGTGACGTCATCTTGGTGCAATTGTTGATTGAGGAAAACTAAATAACTATTTAACTGGTCACGGTTTAGTTATTTGCCCAATGATTTCGGACTATTGTGTCCAAATGGGTGCACCGATCAAAAAAATTTTACACACACTTATAGTCAAGGGTCTACACTTTATTGTAAAACCTAATTTTGTAACTTGCGTTCACTAATTTATTTTTAAATTCGTTCTGAAAAATGCACTTTTTTGTGAGTTTCGGAGTGAGTTCTACGCAAATATACTGTGGATGGCTTAGTCGGAGTTATATGCACAATAAATGTTGAATACCTTTAACAATAGACAGGTGTTCTGCACAAAAA
The DNA here is from genome assembly GCF_001687245.7 of Rhagoletis zephyria. Classification (NCBI taxonomy): domain Eukaryota; kingdom Metazoa; phylum Arthropoda; class Insecta; order Diptera; family Tephritidae; genus Rhagoletis; species Rhagoletis zephyria. Next base: position 33,333 of record NW_016161352.1, read on the forward strand.
TACTGTTTATCGAGTTTACGTTTCCGGTGTCAAAATGCAAATTTTAGACCATTTTCCAATGGTTCCCCAGAGGTATCTGGAAGGTTTCGAGGGATTAGGTGTGACTTTTACAAAGTGTGAACTATGCTCTTTTTAGTGGGTTTGATATCAAGACCCTCGTCCCCTTCCCTTTCCGCCCACTGACCCAAAAACAGTGGGCAAATAACTAAACATTTCCAATTTAACAATTTGTGCGTTAATATTTCTTCGTAGTTTTACACAATTATTGAAACATTACAAGGCAAAATGAAGTCTGCAGTGGCAAATTGTAAAAGTGAAAACAAAAGCCCATGTAAGTACGTTTTTTTTCTGTACATATCTACACTCTAAAAAGTGCATGTAAAACTACTACTGAAAAGTGTTTATTTTTCAATCAGAATCTGTTCAAGTATACGCACAAGATGTTCAAGATTCGATTTTGAACATGAGTTGTTTAAAATATACACATGAAATGTTTAAAATTACAAACATTTTGAAAGCAAAAATACATTTTATACAAATAGAAAATACTAAGGGCCAGGGGCGCACGCAGGAATATATTTTTGGGGGGAAACGGTTTATACTTCTAAATATATATCATCAGCAAATACTGAAAATTCGCTCTTTAAAATACATTTATGTAAGTTTATTTACATTATGAAATAAATAAATAAACTTTTTAAAGTATCATCAATTGCATTTTATTTACATAAAATTTACAAAGAACTCAGACATTTTTAACCGGCTTCAAAAAAGGGGAGGTTATCAATTCTTCGGAGTATTTTTACTTCTTTTATTTATTCCACCGCATAACTTTGCACCGCGTGAACCGATTCCAATAATTATTTTTTTTACCGGAAAGATGGTACCTTAAGGGTCGTCTCGTAATTTGGTTTAGATCCGATCATTAAATCATGAAAAAATTCACGGTTAAAGATGCACTCAACTTTCAAAAGTAATACAAAATTTTACAAAAGAATTTTAATATAAATAAATTAAATAATTTCACGAAATTTTTACACTTTTTTATTAATTTTCGTCGATTTCTGGTTTCTCATTTTTTAATAATTCGAATAACGAAAATTTAACTGAACTTGTATTTTTATCATGTAGCTCATTTTGGTGGAACGAATTCGAAGTTAGCAAATTAAATCTTCGAATGCTTATTAAGTACATATCAGTGGTAAACTTTTTTAGGCTGTAAAGTGTAAAAAGCAACAGTAAGTGAGTATGCATTGCATATTTTTAGGACAATGTTTTCATTCGCAGTTAAACTTTAAAGAGCTCTCAAGAAAAAAAGAAAAATTCTTACAAAATGACGCACAAGAAATGGAAAAGAAAATTTTTTCTTTCAAAATTTCTTATATCATAATAAATTTAGCCCCAAAACCCACCCCTTGTGTGCGCTACGTGACAAATTTGATATGTAAAAGTAAACAGACATTGTTTAATTTTGCACACACTAGGAGAGGAAACTGGTTACCTATCTTTATATGCGTAAATTTAAACGAAAATTTTTTAGAGGAAATTTTAAACATTTTATGTGTAAACTGTGAAAATGTGAACAATAAATGTTTAAAACTCAAAAAACAAATTTGAAATTTGTTCTACGCCACACATATGATAAGTAAAAGTAAGCAAGCAGTGTTTAAATTTGCATTCATTAAGAGAGGAAACTGGTTACCTATCTTAATATGCGCAAATTTAAACAAAAAATTTTTAGGGTGTATGTTAATATCTTCGTAAACATTACCAGACTCTAAATAACGTTTTTAAATAAGTACATAGATACACAGTTTCCAACTTCTATGTAAGAATCAATGAAATACCTAATCAGCGTGAACAACCACATTGTATATATTTTATAATTAAGATTAAACAATTAAAAATTAGACTGTATTGAACTATATCGTCGCTCAGCGCGAAGAACCTCGTATACGCCAAATGCAGTACCGCGTATACGATGGTAAATAAATTTTACAAAAGCGCAAAATACCGATTTTTTAAAACTGTGGAATGGTATTTCCCTTGAACCTACTTGCTATAAGATTATTATTATTATTCTTATCTTAAATTGATAAAGTAGGCAGTAATGAAAAATAATAACCAAATCCCTTTTTTATTGTATATACATGACGTGGTATTGGATTCCGCATATACGAGGTATTTATATACATATGTACTATCTGAGTATGTATTCATTTGAAGCAGTCTTTAGCCGACCATCGAACTTTTACATGTTCTTTTGCATATGCAAACACATGATTATTATTGGAATAAGTCGAATCTTGAGTTGCCATTTTAGTAGTAATAACTTTAGTTAAATAACCATATTGAGCAGAATAAATGTTTTTGTTTATACTATTTTTCAAAGATTTAATTACACTGTACGACAAAATCAACTTTTTTTCTGGGTATTGGACCAAACTATTTTTTTAAGAGCTTGAGTCATAGGTACAACAGTGATTTCTTCGTTGTTCGAAGTTGNTTTAGTAGTAATAACTTTAGTTAAATAACCATATTGAGCAGAATAAATGTTTTTGTTTATACTATTTTTCAAAGATTTAATTACACTGTACGACAAAATCAACTTTTTTTCTGGGTATTGGACCAAACTATTTTTTTAAGAGCTTGAGTCATAGGTACAACAGTGATTTCTTCGTTGTTCGAAGTTGGCCTCCGAAATCGAGATATGGGCCTTCGAAGTTCGAAATGGGACCTTTGGTAAAAAATTATATTAAATACAGACGTAGTCCTCCATTTGCTCTTATTCAAATGGTGTATAACTTTTTTTGTGCAAACTTATATTACAGGTGCTATAAGGGGTCAAAGTTCAGGTCTTCGAAAAATTGAATTCCTTATATTGCAAACAATTTTGAACTGATTTTTAAAAATTATATACTTGTAAAGGTGATTAGACCCCCTTTCTTCCGATATGCACATTTGTATACTTCGTATTAAAAAATTTTAGAAAAAATACATTTAAATGAAAAATTACCTTTTTTTTATAAAAAAAAATATTTTAAACAAAAAAATTACTAACAGTTTTTAAACAATTGGTATCGCTGTAGAGGCGATTAAACCCCTTTCTTCTGAAATACATATTTGCGTTTATTTAAATAAAATAGAAAATTACCTTTCGTTTTTATATATAACCTGTTATGTAAAAAATCAAAAATATAATATGCCTTAGACTTCAGTTACATATACTTTTGCTTTATTTTTAACAGGGCTGTGGGTAAACAAGAACGAATTTACGCTTAAAACACAATAAATTATTTGTTTTATTTAAGTACGGTATTCAATTGTATTACTAATTAGTAATTTTTTTGTAAAATTTTTGTTTATAAGAAAAATTTGGTATTTTTTCTAAAAGTTTTGTATACGAAGTATACAAATATGCATATTAGACGAAAGGGGGTTTAATCGTTTTAACAACGATGCCAATTTTTTAAAAATCGGTGAGTAATTTTTTGTTTACATTTTTGTTCATAAAAAAAGTTATTTTTTCCTCTTAAGTGTTTTTTCTCAAATTTTTATTCACGAAGTATACAAATATGCATATAAGTAGAAAGGGGGATATCGCCTTTACAACGATGCCAGTTTTTTAAAAATCGGTGAGTATTTTTTTTGTTTAAAATATGTTTTTATACAAAAAGGAGTTAGTTTTCATTTAAATGTGTTTTCTTAAATTTTTATATACGAAGTATACAAATATGCATATCACAAGAAAGAAGGTTAAATCGCCTTTACAACAATGCGAATTTTTAAAAAATCAGTTCAAAATTTTCTGAAATATTTAGTTTTTAATTTTTCGAAGATGGGACCTTTGACCCGTTATAGCACCTGTAATATAAGTTTTCACGAAGAAATGTATATACCATATAAATAAGACCAAAAGGAGGACCACGTGTGTACTTTTACTTTTATTTCTTTTTGCATGTAATAATTAAAAATTTTTTTTACCAAAGGTCCAATTTCGAACTTCGAAGGCCCATATCTTGATTTCGGTGGCTAACTTCGAAAAGCGGAGAAATTACTTTTTTTACTTCTGACTCAGCCTTTTAAAAAAAGTTGGTTTGGTCCAATACCCAACCGAGTGCTGTACAGTGTTATTGTATGTATACACAAATTAGAAACTAAAGTAACTGTTAAAAAATAACCAGAATGGGAAAGATCTTAACAACTTCACAGGCAAGAAAAAAATAACCAAAATTGGTTAAAAGTACCAAAACGGCAACACTGGCGGTAACTTTACTCTGCTAGCGTTCGCGAAAGCTAACGCAAATAAAACAATTGCACGCAGAGAAACAGGGAAACAAACGAAACATAAAGTTAGTGCTCACAACACAAAACGAAACCATTCGTTCAGAAATCCCCTAGTATAAGTTGTGATCCCGAACTTAAAATTGTTTACCAGAATTTACTTTTACTGGAAATCGAGAGAATAAATAAGAGAGTAAATAAGTTCCTCTCTTTGTGAGAAGTTACAAGTTTTAGTCCGAAGAATTTTTGCTGGTAAATTCTGTAAATGTGTCAAACGATTAGCTGTTGTGTATTTGAAAACCAAATTACAATTCTGTGTCAGAGGCGAGATAAAATATGTAAATCGATGTTGTTTGCAGGAAATTTTAGTGGCGTTCATTTAAACAGATAAATTTGCGTTCCCGTATAGTACATTTTTATTCACTGCTTTATATAAAGGAGCAAAAAAGAATCTTTGTTGCCCCTTATCGAGAAACTTGGGTCCGGTTTAGTTATTTGTACAATGATATTCGGTTTTTGTGTCCAAACGTATAACCCGAATCCAAAAACTTTAACATCACGTTTAATTAAAGGATTAACATTTTATTTAAAATAAATGTTTCCAATTTCCGGGTACTAGCTTATTAATAAATTCGGTTTGCCCTATGCATTTTTTTGCAAATTTCGACGTTGGTTCTGCGAAAAAATACTGTGGATGGCGTAGTCAGAGTGATATTCATAAGACGTGTTGTATACCTTTGACATGCGAAAGCCCTCTTCTCCGGCAACACAGAAAGGAGAATTCTAAGCTCTGTGAAGTTAGCCCCCCACTTTTACAAATAAATACTTTAACCAGAGCACATTGTAAGACTTTGTTTGTAGTTGTTTGTAGTGGATTTAAATTGGTTTGTAGTAGCAGATAACAAAATACGATAGGTTGAAAAAATCGCCCCCACCCCACTTTCACCTACAATCAATTTGACTAGTGTACCTTGTAGGAAATCGTTTTTAGTTGTTTGTAGTGGTTTTGATTTTTTCTGTAGCTTAACAGATAACGAAATACGATTGGTTGAAAACATCCGACCCACCCCACTTTCACCTACAATCAATTTGACTAGTATACCTTGTAGGAAATCGTTTGTAGTTGTTTGTAGTGGTTTTGATTTTTTCTGTAGCTTAACAGATAACGAAATACGATTGGTTGAAAAAATCGCCCCCACCCCACTTTCACCTACAATCAATTTGACTAGTTATACCTTGTAGGAAATCGTTTGTAGTTGTTTGTAGTGGTTTTGATTTTTTCTGTTTTATTTCGGTTGTAGTTCAACAGATACCGAAATAAAGACAGTTTAAAAAAATACTCTTCTCTTAAAATCCGGGTGCTAGCAAATTGATATTTTATTATGATTAGAAATGGTTTGTAGATGTTTGTAGTGCTTTTTATTTCGTTTGTAGTTCAACAGATACCGAAATAAAGACATTTGAAAAAAAAATACTTTTTTCTTAAAATCCGGGTGCTAACAAATTGATACTTTATTATGATCAGAAATGGTTTGTAGATGTATGTAGTACTTTTTATTTCGTTTGTAGTTCAACAGATACCGAAAAAAACACATTTGAAAAAAAAAATTTTTCTTAAAATCCGGGTGCTCCCCTTTTAATATTTTATTATGATTAGAAATGGTTTGTAGATGTATGTAGTGCTTTATATTTCGTTTGTAGTTCAACAGATACCGAAAAAAACACATTTGAAAAAAAAAATTTTTCTTAAAATCCGGGTGCTAACAAATTAATATTTTATTATGATTAGAAATGGTTTGTAGATGTATATAGTGCTTTATATTTCGTTTTTAGTTCAACAGATACTAAAATAAAGACATTTGAAAAAAATAATAATTTTAAGAAAAACGTATTTTTTTTCAAACGTCTTTGTTTCGGTATCTGTTGAACTACAAACGAAATAAAAAGCACTACAAACATCTACAAACCATTTCTAATCATAATGAAATATCAATTTGTTAGCCCCCGGATTTTAAGAAAAAAGTATTTTTTTTTCAAATGTCTTTATTTCGGTATCTGTTGAACTACAAACGAAATAAAAAGCACTACAAACCATTTCTGATCATAATGAAATATCAATTTGTTAGCACCT
>NW_016161352.1:39973-40384 GCF_001687245.7 Rhagoletis zephyria
TTTTTTTTCAAATGTCTTTATTTCGGTATCTGTTGAACTACAAACGAAATAAAAAGCACTACAAACATCTACAAACCATTTCTGATCATAATAAAATATGAATTTTTTAGCTCCAGGATTTAAAAAAAAAATTTTTTTTTTTCAAATGTCTTTATTTCGGTATCTGTTGAACTACAAACGAAATAAAAAGCACTAAAAACAGCTAAAACTCATTTCTAATCATAATGAAATATCAATTTGTTAGCCCCCGGATTTTAAGAAAAAAGTATTTTTTTTTCAAATGTCTTTATTTCGGTATCTGTTGAACTACAAACGAAATAAAAAGCACTACAAACATCTACAAACCATTTCTAATCATAATGAAATATCAATTTGTTAGCCCCCGGATTTTAAGAAAAAAGTATTTTTTTT
>NW_016161352.1:40613-41007 GCF_001687245.7 Rhagoletis zephyria
CTACAAACCATTTCTGATCATAATAAAATATCAATTTGTTAGCACCCGGATTTTAAGAAAAAAGTATTTTTTTTCAAATTCTTTATTTCGGTATCTGTTGAACTACAAACAAAATAAAAAGCAATACAAACATCTACAAACCATTTCTGATCATAATAAAGTATCAATTTGTTAGCACCCGGATTTTAAGAAAAACATTTTTGTTTTTCAAATGTCTTTATATCGGTATCTGTTGAACTACAAACGAATTAAAAAGCACTACAAACATCTACAAACCATTTCTAATCATAATGAAATATCAATTTGTTAGCCCCCGGATTTTAAGAAAAAAGTATTTTTTTTTCAAATGTCTTTATTTCGGTATCTGTTGAGCTACAAATGAAATAAAAACCAG
>NW_016161352.1:41017-41369 GCF_001687245.7 Rhagoletis zephyria
TTTTTTTTTCAAATGTCTTTATTTCGGTATCTGTTGAACTACAAACGAAATAAAAAGCACTACAAACATCTACAAACCATTTCTAATCATAATAAAGTATCAATTTGTTAGCACCCGGATTTTAAGAAAAAAGTATTTTTTTCAAACGTCTTTGTTTCGGTATCTGTTGAACTACAAACGAAATATAAAGCACTACATACATCTACAAACCATTTCTAATCATAATGAGGTATCAATTTGTTACCACCCGGATTTTCAGAAAAAAGTAATTTTTTTTCAAATGTGTTTATTTCGGTATCTGTTGAACTACAAACGAAATAAAAAGCACTACAAACATCTACAAACCATTTCT
>NW_016161352.1:43233-52473 GCF_001687245.7 Rhagoletis zephyria
AATAAAATATTAATTTGTTAGCACCCGGATTTTAAGAAAAAAGTATTTTTTTTTCAAATGTCTTTATTTCGGTATCTGTTGAACTACAAACGAAATAAAAAGCACTACAAACATCTACAAACCATTTCTAATCATAATAAAATATCAATTTGCTAGCACCCGGATTTTAAGAAAAGAGTATTTTTTTTAACTGTCTTTATTTCGTTATCTGTTGAACTACAACCGAAATAAAACAGAAAAAATCAAAACCACTACAAACAACTACAAACGATTTCCTGCACAGGTATACTAGTCAAATTGATTGTAGGTGAAAGTGGGGTGGGGGCGATTTTTTCAACCAATCGTATTTCGTTATCTGTTAAGCTACAGAAAAAATCAAAACCACTACAAACAACTACAAACGATTTCCTACAAGGTACACTAGTCAAATTGATTGTAGGTGAAAGTGGGGTGGGGCCATATTTTCATCCCATCTTATTTCGTTATCTGTTAAGCTACAGTAAAAATCAAAACCACTACAAACAACTACAAACGATTTCCTACAAGGTACACTAGTCAAATTGATTGTTGGTGAAAGTGGGGTGGAGCGATTTTTTCAACCTATCGTATTTTGTTATCTGTTGAACTACAAACAAATTTAAATCCACTACAAACAACTACAAACAAAGTCCTACAATGTGCACTGGTTAAAGTATTTATTTGTAAAAGTGGGGGGCTAACTTCACAGAGCTAGAATTCTACTTAGTAAGGGTTATAATCCCTAAGCGCGGCCGAAGGCAGAAGCAAATGCAACAGGTGGTGGACCTAACGAAGTGAATGTTTTCAATGGCTTGGAATAAGGTGTTATTGCATTAACTGGATTGAGAACCAGTTCTTCAGGCATAGGAGTAGTTCTGGCTTGTGGTTCAACAATTCAACCAGGAGCTGATAGCTGGCAATGCTGCACATGTTTCCGTAAGGGTTGCAGCATGTGGATTTTTCGTTTTTCGTAGCGTAGCGAACGGAGTTTTTGTGTTGTAAAACACGAACTATACGCTTTCGTTTTCAATAAAAATTAAGTTTATGCCAACTACATAGAAATATAAAAAAAAAAAAAAATTGTGACTGGTGGGACATCTCCCTGTGACTGGTGTCAAGTAATTATGCATAGATAACTAGCAGACTTGGCGAACTTAGTCCCGCCCAATATTAATTTTTTTATTGGAACATTTGGTCCAACGTTTTCGCCAGCAATTTACGTTCACGTTTCTGTTTAGTCTTCGTAAAGCAAGGACCGCAATGGTTCTGATGGTTGATTTAACGGGGGTAATTTGACTTGAATCCCTGATGCTTCCGAATTGACGATTTTTGGCAATAACTCGACTCCAGCGCCACCTGGGGTTTTAAGTTGTGAATTTAGTCTGTACAGGGACCTACTCAAATACATAAAAAGATTCATTTAAATCGTTTCAGTCGCTGCGGAGGAGTTCAACCACCAGAATAAGTAATTTACATAACGACACTCTTCGGATTTTTTTCCCATACATAAAAACTATCATGCATTCGCTATACGGAGAAGATGCGCAGCATCATCAGCGAAAAAGTTCTCAAAAATCAAGGGTAACTTATAGCCTTTTAAAACTACCACTTTATGAAACTGAAATTGAGCGAACTACAAAACTGCATACTCAAACTTAGGTGCCATTTTATGAAAAATATATATTTACTATATTTCTATAAAAAATTAAAAAAGAAAAATTTTTATTTTGAAAAAGAAAAAACACTGTATTCTGGGTGTATATATTTAAAGATAGGTAAAGGTTTCAATATGTTTGGAAAGCGCCACGTCCCCATTTCCAGTAGCCCAAAAATCTCTATACCAATTTCCAGAACAATACCACAAATACTTCCAGAGAAATACGGTATGAAAAATTCGATATGTATGGCTGATCCTTTAATATATCGAAAGTCTGCAGTAGGTGACCAAAATTTCAAAAAGATCGCTACAGCCGTTCGCGAGATAACCTCTTATTAAAAAGAAGGAGCTTCTCTTTACATAATAAGTGTAGGTACCACAGGGCAACACCGATTTTGATGCGGCAAATGCTAAAGCTGACTTTGGTAGACTTTTTTGTGCTGATTACGAATCCATAAGTATAAAGTTTCCATCAGCTCCACATTTTGAGAAAAACGTGGTGAAAGTGCAAGCAAGGAAACAAAAGGTGATGGAACCTTGCACTTAGGCTTAAATTAAAGCTAGAACTACAGGCTACTATCCCTGAAAATACTATTCCTTCACCTTGCCCTGATGGCCACCTATACTCAATTACTTTTTATCGTCCAATAATAAAAAAAAACTACTGAAAAATTATGCAACTGGCAAAAAAATCTGCAAAAATCAGTGTTAGTTGTTCAATAAATAACTATAGGTGACCTTAGGGTCTAGGTACAGGAATGGTATGTTTAGGGATTGAAGTCAGAAGGCCAAGCCTTAATTTAAGCCTAAGTGGAAGGTTCTACCACCTTATGCTTAATTACAGGAATTTGCAGGGATAGTAGTCGGAGATTTTTAGCTTTAGTCTAAGCCTAAGTGGAAGGTTCTACCACCCTTTGTTTCTTTGCTAGAGCCTATGAAATATTGCAAAAAAACGCGATTTTTTTACACTTTGACCTCGTTTTTCTTAAAATTTTGAGCTGATGGAAACTTACGGATTCGTGATCAGCACAAAAAAAAATTGTCAAAAATATATATTGTCAACATTTGCTGCATCAAATTTTGTTTCCATTTTTTTTGGCCTGTGTAATAAGTATTGTTAATTAGCCAATACCCGCATGTTTGCGGCGCCTTCAAACACATCTCGAACTGTAAAACAATGACTCAATTCTATTCTACGCATATCTACAATACGGGTATCGAATTTCAAGCAAATCGGACCTTAAATAAGATTTTTGGAATAGATCGGTATCTGGTCCACCTATCAGAAAAAATATCCTATATGTTAACCCAGGCAATAAGCTACCTACGTACCAAATTTCAAGCAAATCGGATCATAAATAACAATTCTTCGAATAGATCGGTTCTGGTGTACCACCATAAATAAGACTTTTTGAATAGATCGGTATCTGAAGAAGAAATATCCTATATGTTAACCCTACCAAATTTCAAGCGAATCGGACCATAAATAAGATTTTTTCGAATAGATCGGTCCCTGGCCCACTTAAAGGGAAAAATTTATCCTATATGCTTATCTAGGCAAAAGGCTACCTACGTACCAAATTTCAAGCGAATCGGACCATAAATAAGATTTTTTCGAATAGATCGGTCCCTGGCCCACTTAAAGGGAAAAATTTATCCTATATGCTTATCTAGGCAAAAGGCTACCTACGTACCAATTGTATTTTTTTTAGCGTAGTTCTGTCCTTGCGCTACCTATCGGAAAAATTAAAACTTTGTGCTCTCCTACTTCTAAACACCTTTCCAAAAAAGCAGCAAGCATTCGAATCAGCTATGAAACATATGATTAAATTGTTCCCAATTGATTTATGCTCACAATGAATTTCACAATTATCCGATAATTTCCAAGCTTCCCAACGAATTTTAACGAAGGTGCATCGTCCAAAATCATCAAATCATGCGAAAAAGGCAAAATTTCGTCGAAAAAAAATCAAATTTTTCGCGTTCCTCGAAAATTTTTTGGAAAACTTAGAAGCTTCTATTTTTCCATTCGAAAGCCATTCATTACCGCTGAAGAAACCCACTTGCGCCGCAGGGATTTCGAATGAGCGCACCCGTGGTTTGATTGAAGATAATAGAAAAGATATAAAACGCGATTGGATTAGTATTTTGTAATATTTATTGGCGTCAAATTATTTAAACAATTAAGAATATTTGCTTCTCGTGACAATGAGTTTACCTATAGTGAAGAGGCCTGGTAGCTGCGATGCTTCCGCTTTGATCTTCCAAAAAGAAGTGAAGTAAAGGATTTACCGAATTTTACTTTAGACCGGCGGACAGTTAGCTACCACTTCAAGGGGAAACTTAACGAAAGTTCACTGTCCGGCGGGATATAATAGTTAACGGCCGGAATAATAGTGTTAGCGCGTATATGTATGTGGACAATAAAACGTGCTCGTATGTAACGTTCTAGAACGAATGACTGATTTATTTTCCACCACCACAATGTATAATTATTGACAGCTAACTTATACCTAATATTCCAGTGAAAATCCAGTGAGAGTCTAATTTACATAAGTCGTTAGTAACAGGGACAATGTTGCCATATTATCTTAAAACTAAAATGTTATATGAAAGTAGAAAAGGTTGAATTACTTTGTGGTGTGCTGCCACACTACCCTCTTCCGTAGTCTTAACCAAGTGCAGCTGAAAATGCAGGTTTTAGTTGATCGATGGAAATCTTGTCAAGTCGACCATTCATATTGAGTTCGAAGTATTTTTCGTGTCTCCTTGTGACTTCAAATGGTCCTTTATAAGGCGAAGATAACGAAGTCCTAATCTGTCCATCTTTAACAAACACATGCGTACAAGTTCTCAGACTCGGATGTACAAATACTTTCTTTTGCGAGTGCCAAGCAGTCTTCGTTGGTCTCAATTCTCTCATAACTTTACGAAGGTTTTGCAAACAATCTGCATGCGTTTGGTCGGTTTCATTACTTGTGAAAAACTCACCTGGAAGTCGAAGGGTGGTACCAAATACGAGTTCGCTAGGGCTTGCTTTTATGTCTTCTTTATAGGTGCAGCGTAGTCCTAACAGAATCATGGGCAAAAAAGTAGTCCAATTTTGAGCACTGTGGCACAATATAGCGGATTTTAAGGTACGATGCCATCTTTCAACTATGCCATTCGCTTGCGGGTGATATGGTGTCGTCCGCAAGTGTTTAATGCCTAACGTTTTAGTGAGTTGGCGAAAAATTAAGTTTTCGAATTGCTGTCCCAGGTCAGTAGTGATGTCAACCGGAACACCAAAATGTGAAATCCAACCATTAATTAGTGCATTAGCCACAGATTCGGCGGGTTTATCGATCATAGGGATAGCCTCTGGCATCGTGTAAAGCGATCCACGATCGTAAGGCAGTAGCGATAACCACCCGAATTCGGAAATGGACTGACAATGTCGACGTTTATGTGAGCAAATCGTTGAGATGGAGCTTCGCGTTTCGACAGTGGTGAACGCAGTGGCGCTGAATCTTATTCTTCTGTCACTGCGTGCAGTTTCGAACAAACCTCCTACTATCGCGTTGAATTCCTGGCCATACAAAACGCTCACACATCAGTCGCGCGGTCGCCTTAGATCCAGGATGTGAAAGGTCGTGTGTTGCATGTAGAACGTTAGAACGAAAGCGTTTAGTAATAAATGGTCGTATTCGATTATGAGAAAAGTCGCAAATAACTGACTTAGAGCTAGACATCAAAGCATATGGTTTTAATTGAAGTGGGTTATACTTGTTACCTCCGTGCAGAAACTGCTTTAGCTCTTCATCCGTGTGTTGATCCTTTGCTAATTCTTCGTAGTTTATACATTCAGAGGTGATAGGCTGGATGCGCGATAATAGGTCTGCGACAATACTCTCACTGCCTTCGGTGTAACGAATATCGGTGGTTATTTGGCCAATAAAATCGAGCTGTCTTGCTTGGCCATCCGACGCTTTGGGCGAATTTTGGAGGAACGCAAATGTTAAAGGTCTATGGTCGGTGTAAATATGGCATCGTCTACCTTCCAGCATATAACGAAAATGCTTCATCGCCAAGTACACCGCTGTGAGTTCCCTATCGTAAGTACTGTAAAGAGTTTCGGCGGGAGAAAACCTAAGTGAAAAAAAACTGAGCGGTTGAATTTCTTCACCCACAAGTTGGTTCAATACCGCGCCGGCCGCATAATTTGAGGCATCGACCCAAAGCGACAATTCAGCATCAGGTAACGGGTGGGCTAATAGTACTGCAGCTGCCAGCTGTTGTTTGCTTCTTTCAAAACAGGTCTCAGTCTCCACGGTCCACCTTAATTGGGTTTTATCGTTTTTCCCATTTGATTTAGCCATATGAAATAGCGGTCCCTGTATATAAATTGCGTTTTTTAAGAACCGTCTATAAAAATTTAGCATAGCTAAAAACTTCTTCATCTCCTGAACAGTATGGGGTTTCGGAAAATTCAACAATACTTCCACATGCTTCCGCAACGGGCGAATCCCATCCTTAGTTATAGTGTGGCCGAGAAATTCAAGCTCTGTTACACCAAAAATCGATTTAGATGCGTTGATTGATAAATTGTTTTCACTCAGCCGTTGAAAAACCATTCTCAAATGTTGACAATGTTGTTCTGAATTCGGAGAGGCTATAACCACGTCGTCTAAATACGCGAAAACGAAATCCAACCCTCTAAGCACTTCGTGAATTAGACGTTGCAACGTTTGGGCCGCGTTTCTAAGACCAAACGTCATATGAGTAAACTCATAAAGACCGAAGGGTGTACAGATAGCTGTTTTGGGTATATCTGCAGGAAAGATCGGCACCTGGTGGAAAGCCTTCCTCAGATCAATCTTTGAAAATGTGGTGTTTCCTGCCAGGATCGTAGAAAAATTATTAAGGTACGGTAAGGGATACCGGTCGGGGATCGTTATTGAGTTCAGAGCTCGGTAGTTAAGACTATTGAGTACTTTCGGCTGTCTCCTGAAATTCCCGACGCTTCGAATCAAAACTCCAATGAGTAGAAAAATGCTTCAATATCGTTGTCGGCTATCGTAGGAAGAGGGATGCGAGGTGTAGAAATCGCAGCTATGCTAGTCATCGCCCCATCTTGTTGAGTAATCTCAGTTTTTTCATCATTACCCATTTCGATATTTACCCGTCGGGGTCACCAATGTGGACAATAAAACGTGCTCGTATGTAACGTTTTAGAACGAATGACTGATTTATTTTCCACCACCACAATGTATAATTGTTAACAGCTAACTTATACCTAATATTCAGTGAGAGTCTAATTTACATAAGTCGTTAGTAACAGGGACAATGTTGCCATATTATCTTAAAACTAAAATGTCATATGAAAGTAGAAAAGGTTGAATTACTTTGTGGTGTGCTGCCATATGTATATGTAAATATTTGTGTCTTCATATTATGAGGTGGGTTTTGTCAAAGGCTGAGGTGAACTCAGTCGATCCAGAGTCCGGCGAAGGTCCCACTAACCCCCACCAAATAAACCACACTATTTTAGTGTATTTACTTCGAACACACACACACACACGGCGCTACGACTAGCGTGCTAGCAACCTTATGTCCAAAGAGAGGGAGAGCGAGAGAGAGGTGACGTTCGTTGTGGTCGTGCGGTCGGGTCGGAGCGGATGATGGCGAGAGTGCTAGCAGCACGGCGGTTGCCTTCCAGGAGTAGCGCAGCAACGGTGAGATCGCTAGCGGCACGGCGGGTAGCAGCAGCGGAGCAACGGTTGAGCAACGGTGGGAGCGCTAGCAGCACGGCGGGTGATTCCCGGCAACAGCGGAGCAACGGTTGAGCAACGGTGGGAGCGCTAGCAGCACGGCGGGTGATTCTCGGCAACAGCGGAGCAACGGTTGAGCAACGGTGGGAGCGCTAGCAGCACGGCGGGTGATTCCCGGCGACAGCGGAGCAACGGTTGAGCAACGGTGGGAGCGCTAGCAGCACGGCGGGTGATTCTCTGCAACAGCGGAGCAACGGTTGAGCAACGGCGGCGGCACAGCGGGTGACTCTCGGCAACAGCGAGGCAACGCTTGAGCAACGGTGAGAGCGCTAGCAGCAGGGGAGCAACGGTTGAGCAATCGGTGACCAGCGGCGGGGTACGGCGAGTAATTCTCGGCAACGGTTGAGCAATCGGTGACCAGCGGCGGCGGTACGGCGAGTAATTCTCGGCAACGGTGGAAGCGCTAGCAGTAGCGGAGCAACGGTTGAGCAATCGGTGACCAGCGGCGGCGGTACGGCGAGTAATTCTCGGCAACGGTGGCGTGACGGTGAGCGGCGGCGGCCCGACGGGTGATCTTCGGCAACGGATGTCCTCTAATGGCAACGGGTGGCTCGTATTACTACTCGGCGACTCGGCAACCGATGGAGCGGAGCGACCTAGCAAGACTAGCGAGACTCGTCAGGCACCGCCGCTCCCATAATTGCACACTACACATGAGTAGGGGCTGGAATGGGGGCGGCGGTAGCCGTGGCTCGGCCAACCGGAGACGATATAGTGCGTCCGAAAACACACCACTAGGCGCCAACCGATTGGTCGGGCCGTGCTTGGATTAACCAGCCGGAGACGATTTAGTGCGTCCGAAGGCACACCACTAGGCGCCAACCGGCTGGTCAAGCAATGTTTGGGTTGACTAGTCAGAGACGATTTAGTGCGTCCGAGGACACACCACTAGGCGCCAACCGACCAGTCAAGCCCAACGCTTACCTAGCGAGACTGACTCGCCTGCGCACTTGTTCAGCTTTTTATACCCGATGCTGTGTATTTCGTTTGAGAATTCGTCGTGTATGCTGTCCCGATGGTAGCTGGCGAACGAAGTGGTTGGTATGCTGCTAGCAGTGTTTTGCCTGATGCTGTATGAGTGTGCCGAAAAGTACATATGTACAGTGTCGCGTATGTACGGTGGTATATATATGTGCAGTGGAGTGTGTATGCTTCGTTTGTACGTTGTCGATATGTATCGGAAGGTATGTATATGCGTTGTTATGTGTGTACCGTGGTGTCTGTATGTATGTATAGTGGGATATGTGTGTACGGTGGTATATATATGTGCAGTGGAGTGTGTATGCTTCGTTTGTACGTTGTCGATATGTATCGGAAGGTATGTATATGCGTTGTTATGTGTGTACAGTGGTGTCTGTATGTATGTATAGTGGGATATGTGTGTACGGTGGGGTGCGTATGTACTCCAACGTGCTGTGTACTATTGTTTCGTAGTGAATTGCTACGTTACAACCCCCCCCCAACTTTGGTGGACGAAAGGTTGCGGCATTCCAGAGTTTTGGTCCTATGGACCTTCACTACCTTTAGGCAGAGCCTAGGTATAATTTACCACCGTACGGCGTACGGTGGCTCGGCCGGTGTGTGTGCGTCCCGTTTGTAATTTTGCTTTATTTAACAAAAGAGGCTCTTACATGGTATTCCTAAGCTATCTATGTGTATGTTTATGAGTATAAGTGTAGTAGGTATGGATATTTAAACATGATTGAACTTATTATTATCTCTATTGTATATTTCATTTCATTTATTTNTTTATAT
>NW_016161353.1:0-7930 GCF_001687245.7 Rhagoletis zephyria
TTGCAACTTTGTTAGTTTCGACTTAGGTGCTGGACTATGAATACGCGCCTTAGTTAATACGTGTTTATACAAATGTATGTAATTTTTGAAATTGTCAAACACTGTGAGTTTTATTATTGTTTGTAAAATGTTAACATCCAATGTGCATATTTTAATGTTTTGCATATTTTTCGTGTTTCTTTTGTTGATCTTTTTAATAAAGAAATCGCCTCTGAGGAAGCTAAGAAGGTTAGCGAAACGTCGGGCTGTAATGTGAAGAAAGTTTTTTCTTTCACTCAACCACATGAGGTCAATTAGCCTAGAATCCTAAAAGTTTAAAAGAAATTTATTTAAGAGGAAATAAAGCGTGTGGTTTCAGCATTGTCTTATCGAGAAAAAACATTTTTTTTTTAATTTGTGTGAATTATTGAAATTTTAAAGTAAAAAGAAAATGCATGCGCAAAACGAAAAACAAAATTCAATAAGTGCTTTCCCTATGAGCGAGAGATATGTACATATCAATGAAATATACATTTGGAATCATAAATGAGTCTTTAAGGAGTCCCATTTCGGAGCCTTTACGCTCATAATGAGCTCATTTAAGAGCCCGAAGGTCGACTTATATGAGCTTAAATTCATACATCAAATGAGTCTCCAAATGAGTCATATTGGACTCTTATTGGCTTCATACACGGCTAATTTTGGACTCTTTAAAGCAATTTTTGGCCTCATATATGAATCGTTTCAGAGTTTTTTGAGGCTTTTAAATGTGTCTTATAGTCCTCATAAATAACTTCATTCGGACTCTTATTTTATGTTGTCCTTTGAGCCATATTGGCCTTATTTTTCAACTCTTATTGAACTTCAAATACTATACACATGTATGTATACAACCTCAGTTCATATAAACATTCCAACATACATTTAATAGCAGGAGCTGCAGCTAAATTTTGTATATTTATTGTTTTCTAAATATTTTCAATTTCAATAAACAAGTTTAGATATAAATTTCGTATCTCTATTGTTTTTATATAGCCACAAAGTGCTGGCTCCTAACTTCGATCATTTATAACTCCTAAAATATTCATATAAGAGTCACACATTTTTTGTTTTTGAAGCTCATATTTCTTACCCACCCAGGACTCCTTAACGACTCATATATTCTTAACACTCAGAATATGTTTGTCAGAATATGTTTTATAAACCAATAATAATAATAATAATAATAATAATAATAATAATCTTCTATACTATAATAAAACTGTAGATTGTTTGTCTTTTTGAACTCACTAATCTCCGGAACTACTGAGTTGATTTTTATGGGGCTTTAACTGGTATATAGAGAGCGACCTCGGACGTAATCTAGGGTATAAAAAATGAGATCTGACAAGCGGGCGTGGCACCTGCATTAGGCGTGACATTTTTAATCAGCTATAACTTCGAAACAGTAAGTCACATGATTTTGAAATTTGGTGTGTTGGCATACATATATTTGGTAGATACTTCTTTTAAAAAGGGGCGTGGCACATCCTATAGCTGAAAAATTTTTAATCCGCCAAAACTTCGGAATCATACGTCACATGAATTTGTAATTCTCCCCTGAATCGGAAAATATACTTTTGCAAAATATCGTGCCGACAGATGGCGCCGTAGTCGAGATATTTCGAAAACCCGCATTTATCGTATGACCTGGCTTAACGGATATTAAATTTATGATAAGAAGTGCTTCTCCCAAATAAATAGACCCAAAACATAGATGGCGCGGAAAGCACGATATTTAGATGCCCCTCAACAAATTTACATTTTAGATGACTTAATAAATCCCCATTCTATTAGTTAGCATACAGAGAAGTGCAAAATTGATTAAGATCCACAGGTATCCTAGGCACATCAACGGGGAATTAGAGAGAATGCGGTAAAAATATCGACGGCCCCGTTTGAATGGGAAAACTCTTTCATCCTGTGGAACAGCAGGATTACCGGAGAAGATTACACACTCTCGGCAAACCTTGCAATATTTGCAGATATCTCACAGGTGGAAATAAAAGCTCATTGCATCGAAGGATATTAGTACTTAATCTCTGAGCTATTATTCTTGGCCTATGAGTAAGCAAGGTTCTGCTCTTCGGTCCTTTCAACCTAAATTAATAAGCTTTACATTACAAATCGTTTTTGCAAACACTATTTTAGTATTGGTCAACGCAAAAGTTCTTATAAGGCGTCGCGAAGCAAGCCAGGCATATGCTAGTTATTAAATAAAACAAGTAACAGGCTAACCTAATATTCACGCACGCCGCCAATTTATTGTCAAAAATTTCTCATGCACATGCAACTTGTATGAGATCAACCGAAATTGAACGGCGTGCGTATGAAGCTAACTCAATTTCCAATTTTTGTTCTGCGTGACATTTTGATTTGACGTTTCGCTCAATGAAATCAAATGCAAACGCATGCAAGTCAATTTCGGGTGACGCAAAAAAACAAATTCGACGGCATGCGTACCAAAACGCAAGCNTAGCCTGTAAGAAAGTCTAAGTTCGGGCGGAGCCGACTATTAAATACCCGGCGCAAATATTAAATACACCTTTTCGAAAACTACCGCTACGTGGTAAGCAGGGGTGATTTTACGTCTATTTCAAACACATTCGATAGAACGTTCAGTTAGACATAATGAGATAAACTTATATACATAGATATATGTATGTGGGCGGCATCACGCCCGTTCCATAATAATGTTACTTATTTTCAAGGGATTGTTGTTAGTATCAATTTTGGGTAAAATTAGCTCCCTTAATTTCGGAATATCGGAGTTTGAAGCATTTCTGAAATTTACCGTTATAGAAAAGAAGGCGTAATTCTCGTCAGATTTCAATAATTTTCAACGTCTTGTTTTAAGTGGCAAGCACAATAAGCATACCCAGTTTGGTACAAATTGATCGAACGGTTACCGAGATACACATATGTTGTCATAAAGAATATTTGCAAAGAATTAAGCGGCAAAGCCACAGCGCTACAAGCCGTAGGGACTCTGCATGACTTACAACCATGCAGAGGTGGTAACTGATGGTTATCATTGGCTCCGACGCCTACCCAAAACATTTTTGCTTTAATAAATTTTTATGCAAATACATTCATCCTGGTCCTGCCCTCACTGAGTTATTCATGGTCCTTCGAGCCGGATACTCGCGGCTTATTTTACATCCACTAGACGACAAGTCGTCTAGGGGGCCAGGATGTTTAAGCGACTTATGCATTTCCCTCATAAACAAAGAACAGCGAACACACTTGTATTGCACTCCCCCCAAAACCAAGTGCAGCGAATAAACACACGCACTTGTGTTTAAAAATAATTCGCTCGTTCTTCATTGGGTATGCATTTTTTTATGCACTTCTCAACTGCCGCAGGTATTGAAATTATAAAGTAAAAAGAAAATGCATGCGCAAAAGGAAAAACAAAATTCAATAAGTGCCTTCCCTATGAGCGAGAGATATGTAAATATCAATGAAATATACATTTGGAGTCATAAATGAGTCTTTAAGGAGTCCCATTTCGGAGCCTTTACGCTCATAATGAGCTCATTTAAGAGCCCGAAATTAGTGTGTTTTCCTTCCTCCGAAGGTCGACTTATATGAGCTTAAATTCATGCATCAAATGAGCCTCCAAATGAGTCATATTGGACTCTTATTGGCTTCATAAACGGCTAATTTTGGACTCTTTTTAAAGCAATTTTGGCCTCATATATGAATCGTTTCAGAGTTTTTTGAGGCTCTTAAATGTGTCTTATAGTCCTCATATATAACTTCATTCGGACTCTTATTTTATGTTGTACTTTGAGCCATATTGGCCTTATTTTTCAACTCTTATTGAACTTCAAATACTATACACATGTATGTATACAACCTCAGTTCATATAAACATTCCAACATACATTTAATAGCAGCAGCTGCAGCTAAATTTTGTATATTTTTTGTTTTCTAAATATTTTCAATTTCTGTATAAACAAGTTTAGATATAAATTTCGAATCTTTANAAGAGTCACACATTTTTTGTTTTTGAAGTTCATATTTTTTACCCACCCAGGACTCCTTAACGACTCATATATTCTTAACACTCAGAATATGTTTGTCAGAATATGTTTTATAAACCAATAATAATAATAATAATAATAATAATAATAATAATCTTCTATACTATAATAAAACTGAAGATTGTTTGTCTTTTTGAACTCACTAATCTCCGGAACTACTGAGTTGATTTTTATGGGGCTTTAACTGGTATACGTAATCTACGGTATAAAAAATAATATCTGACAAGCGGGCGTGGCACCTGCAATAGGCGTGACATTTTTAATCAGCTATAACTTCGAAACAGTAAGTCACATGATTTTGAAATTTGGTGTGTTGGCATATATATATATGGTAGATACTTCTTTTAAAAGGGGCGTGGCACATCCTATAGGTGAAAAATTTTTAATCCGCCAAAACTTCGGAATCATACGTCACATGAATTTGTAATTCTCCCCTGAATCGGAAAATATACTTTTGCAAAATATCGTGCCGACAGATGGCGCCGTAGTCGAGATAATTCGAAAACCCGCATAGATGGTAAGAAAGTAAGAAAGTCTAAGTTCGGGCGGAGCCGACCATTAAATACCCGGCGCAAGTATTAAATACAGTTTTCTCACCTTTCCGAAAACTACCGCTACGTGGTAAGCAGGGGTGATTTTACGTCTATTTCAAATACATTCGATAGAACTTTCAGTTAGACATAATGAGATAAACTTATATACATAGATATATGTATGTGGGCGGCATCACGCCCGTTCCATAATAATGTTACTTATTTTCAAGGGATTGTTGTTAGTATCAATTTTGGGTAAAATTAGCTCCTTTAATTTCGGAATATCGAAGTTTCAAGCATTTCTGAAATTTACCGTTATAGAAAAGAAGGCGTAATTCTAGTCAGATTTCAATAATTTTCAACGTCTTGTTTTAAGTGGCAAGCACAATAAGCATACCGAGATACACATATGTCGTCATAGAGAATATTTGCAAAGAATTAAGCGGCAAAGCCACAGCGCTACAAGCCGTAGGGACTCTGCATGACTTACAACCATACAGAGGTGGTAACTGATGGTTATCATTGGCTCCGACGCCTACCCAAAACATTTTTGCTTTAATAAATTTTTATGCAAATACATTCATCCTGGCCCTGCCCTCTCACTGAGTTTTTCAATACGTTTTGTCTGTTTGGCAACAACTATGCCAAGTTTAAGAGAAATCGGTGGATCGGTTCCCAAGATATAGACAAGTAATCATAAGTGGGCGTGGCTAGGCCCATTTTCAAAAAATTTATAATGTTCTTCTTTTTCGCCTAAAAATGAGTGTAAATATAAATCTTGAGTTAATAAGCTTCAGTATTTACTAAAATATCGCAGTTTTCGTATTTCTGAAAACTACCGTTATATGGGAGGTAGGCGTTGTTATTGTCCGATTTTGCCCATTTTCAATACCGGTCCTACGCTGAAAAGAAGTACACATACCAAGTTTCGTTAAGATATCTCAATTTTTACTCGAGTTATCGTGTGAACAGACGGACGGACGGATAGACAGTCACCGCTTAATCGATTTCTTTTTTCATTCTGACCATTTTGTATACATTTGTCTATACTTATCTCGAATCGTTTTGCCTGTTACAAACACCCGTTATGTGGACAAAGTTATGCACTATTGCGCTCGGGTATAAAAAGGAATATAGCCAATACTGGTCAAGAAAAGGAGTTTTTCTTATTGCCATCAGTGCAAAGTACAAATCCCGAAAATCTCGGGATTATTTGCCATGTATACCGGGATTTTTAGGACCTTAAAAAGGCCGGGATTTCGGGATTAACATTCGTAGTGTGTAGGCAGAGGCAGCTCTTAAAATTTGATCGAAAATATTGAGACATTTTGGGGTTCAATAAGCTTAAAGAAAAATGCTTTAAACAACTATGTATTTATGTATAAGGACGACTGCATTCATTTTTAATTTACTTTGGTTGCCTCATTCATAGCTCTGCGGCTGCAGAGCGTAAATTTTCAGATTTAAGATTGGTCGAATTTGAAAAGAGAAATAGACTTTCAATACAAACTGTTGAGAATATAACGAGGCGTATTCATATTAAAAATAAAATCTACACTAGAGTCCAGCGCAAGTGTATTTGCCGCATTTCGTTCAATAAGTGCTCCTTGCATTGTACTCTACTCCCAACACATTGTTACTCTTTTTCCCCATACATACCCTACTTGGCGTTGAGAGAGTAAATACTTTACGTACTTGCTATTACTCCACCAAAGTAGGTACTCTACTTTCTCTCATCGCGTACGAGAGATATTTGCTGCTGCCAAAAGGGAGTAGCAAATCTACGCTCTGTATACTTGTAGTACGGTAAGTACTTGCGTATTAAATTTCAATTCTGGTTGTTAGCCTACTAGTTGATATCGTTTGCAGCGCTGGTCAGTGAAATTGAAAGAGTAAAAATAGAATATGGAATTTGACGATGTAAGGAAATGTTTACGGCCTTATTTATAAAAAATAACGTAGATTTAGACAGTTGTTTAATGTGACATTTTCATAAAACTTTTGTATTCAAGCAGCTTTTTAAATCTATGTATGTACTTAAATTTTTATGAAAGTATTATTTCTCCTTTCTAATTTTCTATAAAACTATTTGCAGTCATTGGCCAACAAATAAGTTGCCAAAAACAATAACTTAAGCAATGCTGCTATACGAAATAAAATTATTAGTGGCAAATCAAAATTTTGAAAAGTGCCGATTTTCATATTCGATAGTTGGACATGGTAGCGACGAGATGTACGAGCATTTTTTTCTTAAGAGCTGCATACTGATTTAAGAAATTTTTTATAGAAGCAAATTTATTTTCCATTTATTGTGCGTAATTTTATATGAATTTTTAGTTTTTCTTGAGAGCCTTTACAAATAAAAAAAATTTCGGAACATGTACATATGTACATACATACGCAGCCATATAACTTGATTTCAAGAGAAACGAATTTTCATTGGGCACGTTCAGAAGGCGCAACAGCTCAGTAACTGGTGCGATTGCACCTTCTGAACGCGTTGTTGCGTACTTCTGATCAACTGAATAGTTGCGTGTTAGATGATCGTAATATTTTTCTCATCATTTGAGACAACATGTTTGAGAGTTGAATTTGACAGCTAATGTATGAAGTCATTCAAAAGACGCATAACGATCACTGATTTTTGTATAGCAACGGTTGCGCTCAACTGCTGCGCCTTCTGAACCTACCCATTGATAACTTTTTTTTTTTTTGATAACACTGCGACAGGTCAAATTGGTATTGAGTAAAACCAAATGCAAGATAGAGTTTTTGAATTTCATTGATTTTTTTTTAATAAATACTAAAATTAGAAGTGTATGAATGGCGAAAGAAAAACTTTATCCGATTTTTTTAAATCGAGCCTACATTTTTACATATGTACATATGTACATGCATACATAAATATATTTAATATGAAATTGAAATTTTCACATCAATTTGCGCTATCTTCAAACCCATGGTTTCAATTCTACGCATATCGTCAGGGTTTTCCCTACAACTTGGTTTTGCTGCAGTGAAGCGACAGAACAAGTGACGAGAAAAACTCAGGCCTATCACGGAATCCCTCGTAGAAAATCTACGAATTCAAATGCTCGCTACGAATATGAAAAAATTGCTATCACTGAATCCGAGTGAGCTCGAAAATATCGTTGCCAGCTTCGAATGCTGATTCGAAATCAGTTAGTGCAAAGGAAACAACAGACATTTGTGTATGTCATTTTGCTCACGCTGCCCAATCAGGCGCAATGGCCGAGTGTGCAAAGCACTAGACTGCCAATTGAGAGAGCCGAGTTCGAGTCCGAGTCGTGGGGCAGTGGAGATTTTTTT
>NW_016161353.1:7942-10448 GCF_001687245.7 Rhagoletis zephyria
TATTGATGTGTATACATCTTTGGTTTCAGTAGGGGTAAAATTTGCGCAGCTATAACGCATATCCCAGCACAAAATTTCGAAGGGCTTAGCATGTGTATTTCAGCATAACATTTTTATTTTCATTAGGAGCACCCTGTGTTTGCTTGCCAAATAATTGCATACATTTAGGCATATGCATAGTAAGAGGAAATCGAGTTGACGATATCGCACAAACGATCAAACAATTTTTGATTTTTATGAAGCAAGACAATCTCGACACGATATCGTTCAGACGAATGTCGTCATACGTGATTCATGCCCTGGTTTTGATATTCGTAGATGGTTTTAGGCATAGGTTTAGTAGTCTATTTTAGTAAATTTAGGAATATATACAAATAGAAATGCTCAAACTATAAGCTCAAAAACAATAACTGATGCGGTGTTTCCAAGATATTTTAACGCCCTTGAGTCACAAGTATATACAAGTATTTTTTATCAATCATACCGATAATTTCATGTATTAAAATAATTAAAAATGAAAATGAATAAAAAAATTAAATCAGAAAAATGAATAAAATTAAATGAAATTAATGTTTAATTTCTAACCTAACCTACATTTGTATGTATGTAACTGAATCGCTTAATAATAGCTTTACATATAAAAAGATTGTCCTAATTTTCGAGCTTAACTCCCTAATCTGTTATTAGAAAAAGAGATTAGCCATGCAAAATTATAATTAAAAATATCTCAGATTAAACCGATAACTTTTTGGTGTCCAACTTAGTTTTATCGATTATACTTGCGAAGAAGAGGAGGAATGTCAAATATTAAAGTAAACAAAAATTGACGCTAGTAAGGAAAATAGGTTTGTAAAGGTATTTTTAATAAAATATTCAGTTATAAATATATTTAAATGGCCTAATATGTGTTGCAAAAAAAAGTGACCACGGTAGCACAGAGAAGAAGTTTAACTTTTCCTCGAGTTGTGTGAATAACAAGCACAACCACTATGCACATACGTATCTATGCACATACATACATATGTACTTAGGTAAGTATATCAGCATTTTAGTTGAAAGTACGTTTTGCTCGTCGCTCTCTTCATCGCTCCACTACATTGCTGTCCTTAGTTTTATTCAGATACCACAAATGCACGATCCAGAAAATTCTTCTATCATTCTTGCTACAAATGTATGTTTTCTTCGAAAATACTCAAGTACTACCAGTAGAGTACTCTACTGTCAAATACGTTTTACTCGCAGTAGGCAAAGTAAATACTCTACGCGTCTTGCTATTGATCGGTAGTTTACGTACGCTTGCAGAAACTGGTTTATGCTTACTCACACTTGACCCGAACGATGAGAGTAAAGGAGGGAAAGTATTTGCGCGGCGATCGGATGTCTTGTTAGGCCCTTTAAATGGGATTGCGCAGGAATTTAGTCTACACTGAAGCTAGGTTCAGCTTTTTGTCGTAATTTACGAGTTTAACGTGGAATGTATCTCATAATTTGACAATTAATGTAAATGATTGGCACTTAATAGTTTTAAGTACATATATTTGTATTCAAGTTTCCGTGAAATCTACACATACCCCCTTATTCTAGAACCCGAATTTTCGTAATTCGTAATGCTACGAAAAACGATAAATCCACATGCTGCAACCCTTGCGGAAACACATGCAGCATTGCCAGCTATCAGTTGTTTTTCGAAGATAGCTGAATGAAGGAAAACAAAGCGGAAAGGAACTAAAAAAACACTCACTTGTTTATTGTAAAATGGGTTAATTTTACATATTTTGAGGAAAATTTGGATTCTGATGTATTTGCAATTATAACAGCAGAGTAAGCGGGCGCTATGGCAATGGATTCACAAAGGTATGCGGAGCTGTCGGGCATAGTAACTGTTGGATCACCGCAGTTCTATTTTTAGTTATAAGTCAAATGCTTCAACATGAATCCAAAATTAATCGTTAACTCAAAGCTACCCTAATATTTCTATGAAATTGTAAAGGTTACTTGAATTGTACTACGCCCATGGAGGCTGGAAAGACTTGCAACTGTATTGGAACTCGAACTCCGAATCTATGTACACATTAAATGGAAAATAAAAAGAGAACCAGTTAAAATTAGAGCAGCTTCGCAAACAGACGTGTCTTTTCGTTAGTTTTGTCTAGATTATTTTTCACTCGTTTGTCGTGCCCACGATTTAGTAATCTTGCAATTTACGCAAGTCGGTAAGAAAACCCTTTTATCGAACATTTTGGCGCCCAACGTGGGGCACGATAAAATAAATAGATAAAATTATATTCGCATTAAATTCGTCGATTCGCAATTCACCGGATTCATCTTGTCGCGCAATACGTACGTTCTGTCTTGCTGCTAACGTCGCTGCTATAGTCGATTCTCTTGTTGCTGCCGACGTCATCTTTCACCTTGCGTAGTCGTCAAGGGCACTCTTTGCCAACAGCGGCGTAATTGTCTACACCTACACTTCGAGTCATCTTTAACTACTTCATATGGTCGAAAG
>NW_016161353.1:11530-22790 GCF_001687245.7 Rhagoletis zephyria
ATTTATGTATACATTTGTCTATATCTATCTCGATTCGTTTTGGCTGTTACAAACAACCGTTATGTGAAAAAAGTTAATATACCCTTGTGCACAAGTGCGCTCGGGTATAAAAATTAGGCAGTTGCCACCTGTGTTTAAAATTTCAGTTTAGATCAATTGATACGGTAAAGTGAATACTGCAATATGGCTGTCAAAAGAAAGAAATTTACAAAGGCTTACAGCTGAAAATATTTTTGTGGAAGGTTACCTATTTGAAAACCTTAATTTAATTTAATTGATAACAAAAATTAAATATTGCAATATTGTCATCAAACTAAAAAGGGTAGGAAATTTTAATGTCGAAAATATTTTCAGGGGATTGGCCAACTGCTTGAAAAATTGTATTCATTTAAATTTGTAAAATAAATGAAATATTACAATACGGACATTAACCTAANGCATATGGGTGTCAAACGAGAGTACTTGAGAATAATACAATTGCAACAGGCTGATATCTGTACATAATAGATGTTAAAGAAAAATTAATAGGGGGTTTATTAGATCAACAAAAGCCAAATATAAAATTTTGGTATGTTTGTCTGTATGTTTGTAAGCGTACCACGCAAAAGTTAATGTATGGAATTAAATGCATTTTCACCGATGTACATATTGCTAGAGCTCTAATTGAAAATATAGAATCCATTTTTTTTTTGTTTTAGTTTACCGTCGATCATTATTCCTAGGTATTTGAACGTACTAACTTTTTCCAGTGCGTCGTTGTTTATGTTTAGAGTTAGCAACGGACCGTTCTCAAAATTTCGCCTCGATATAACCACAAACTTATTATTTTATTCCTGTGTGGAAGGTTTTTCGCTAAAAAAATTAAAACTTTTCGTTGTTGCTGCCAAAAATTAAGAAATCGTCTCACGTTTTACAATTTCATACAGTTCTCTTTACAATGTATTTCACTAAACTACTAAACGGCTGCATCGACTTGGTTCATATTTGGCAACACCTTGAAAATAAATATTCTGACCAAAAATTTACTCGGTATGTAGCTCGAGATATTCCTAAAATTCTTATACAGACTGAAACGTAAAAAACCAATATATCTCTAAAACCAATTACGCTGGGGAACTGAACTTAGCACTGGTGCATATATTGCAAATGCATTGGGAAAGGAGCGTGGCTCCTTCCTTCCATACAAACTGAACTTCTCATATAGCTTATCTCTGGAGCTGCTTACGCTAACGTCCTGAAATTCTACACAGCTACATATGTTATCAATACCGTAGTTATGGCGAAAAGTGGTAATTATTGGATCGATATACATTTACGTAAACGCGGAAGTATCATTCGACTGGGAACCATTTTCTCCTAGATTTCTTAATCTCATTGAACTATTGTAACTTTGTCTTTAATTTTCAGTAAGGTAAAATTTATGTGAAAATTTTGAAGAATTTTTTTAATTTTTCACAAAGTTTTGCTTTTACGAGTTTCGCTATAATCTGTCTATCTCTATACCTATTTGCATAAAATGATAGCCGTTTTCGTTGTTCGGAATAAACTCAAAAAGCAATGGTTTTGCAGAAAATGAACCCAATGGATGGCGCTGAAGTCGTAATGTATAGAAACCCCGTGTGGTTGGTCTGCTTTGGCACTATGTTTAAGTTATACGAATTTAGTTTTCAGATGTCTAAATGAAGGATGGGGTTAAGGTTTTCTGATCATGCACGATCATGCGGTCTTGCATCTACCCAGAAATCAGTTCATAAATTTTACCATGAATTAAAAAAAAAAATTTTACCGTAGGTATATCAATTTCTTCATTTGAAAGATACTGAAGAGATCACACGACTCATTTAGCAATGTACCGGAAAACTTTTCATCCTGTGGGACAACGAGGATTCTTGGCCCTCCTATAAAGAAAACGCACTTCTGTGCTCATGAGTTTCCCTATAAGAACTTTTATTGGCATACACATCGCACCAATGTTGAAGTTGCAAGATCATACAAAAAGATTACGCATGATTGGCAGAGATCTCACAGGTGGAAATAAGACCATCGGAAAAGCTCATGACACCAAAAGGGATTGGTATTCCATATGGTATCACAGCGTTACTATTATTGGCCTATGTGTGAGGAGGATACTGCGCCTTAGTGGTTTCAACTTAAATCAAAAACTTTGACTTTACAGACTAATTTTGTTTTTAAACGCTCTTTTACATTGGCTAACGCAAAAGCTCTTATTAGGCGCCGCGAAGTAAGCGGGCATTGGCTAGTCTTAAATGAAATGTGAATCCTTTGATTACACGTGTATGTGAAAGTTTTTGGATTCGGGTTATGCGTTTGGACACAACAACCGAAAATCGTTGTACATTAACTAAACCGTACACAAGTTTCTCGATAAGGGGCAACTAATATTCTTTTTTGCTCGTTTATATAAAGCAGGGGATAAAAATATACGTATATGCGAGAGGCAAATTTATCTGTTTAAATGAACACCACCAATATATCTTGCAAACACACATCGATTTACATCATTAACCCCAAAATCCAGCCCTTGTGTGCGCTAATATATACAATGTATTTCCCCACTGGGAAGAAGAAAAGGTATGAAACCAAATACCATTTTTTAATAGTGTTTTCTAAATTGATAATTTGATACTTAAAAAAATTATTGATACATTTGATCCATTTTTTGCTTTTTTTACGATACATTTTTTTATTTCACCACGGCAACACTGCCCTTGATCTCGTCTAAAATTTGGCCAGATAGTTTCAGCGATGAATTCTATTTCGCCATTTATAATTTCATTGGTTACGTCAATAATGGATCGATAATTTTATCGCCTTCAAATATTTCCAATTCTTTAAGTAAGCCCCCTGTCCTATTGACTTCGCCAGGCATGATTTGGATTTTCAATAGATTTCAATTTATGTAAGTATGTAATACACATACACTCGCTCCACTATATCTGCGTTCACCCTTGTTTTTTTTAATATTCTTAAATTAAACGCAAATCAATTTAACCCAAACGCAAATTAAATTAAACCAAACGCAAATCAAACTAACCCAAACGCAAATTAAATTAATTTACGTTTGGTTTAAATAAATGTGCGAATGCTATATGTAAGTCAAGGTTTCAAACGGTGTACAATATTCAGGAAACTTTAATGAATTTTCGTCAAAATTTTAAACTTTCTACTCAGATTTTTTTAGAAAATTTCTGGTATGCAATTTTTGTACAAAAATGCGGTTCACGCTATAAACAAAGCCATATATGTAAATCAAGGTTTCAAACTGTGTACAATTTTCAGGAAACTTAAATGAATTTTCATCAAAATTTTAAACTTTTTACTCAGGTTTTTTACGAAAATTTCTGGTATACAGTTTTATAGCCCGTTGTATTTGAGTATAACAATGTACAATTTTGAACTAGATGAGAAATCGCGTTGATTTTTAATAATTTTTTGCTGACGGCTCTACGTATATTCTTCCATATAACAAAACATTCACTCATACCTTGTATGAGCTATAAAACTGCATACCAGAAATTTTAGTAAAAAATCTGGGTAAAAAGTTTAAAATTCATTCAATTTTCCTGAGTATTGTACATATTTTGAAACCTTGATTTATATGGTTTTGTTTACAGCATGAACCGAATTTTTGTACAAAAATAACAAAAAAATATAGCTTGTAAAACATTGTGAATATTTAACAAAACAAGCATAGATGCCGATTTTTTAATTATAACTATAGACCCACGCGCCACCTAACTGCAGAATTTGTTGTGCGGTTAGTTTTTTCCATTTAAGTAACATACATTCTAAATGTGAACCAAATCGGATGCTAAATACGGGTTTTCCAAATATATCGACTCTTACGCCACCTATTGGCAAAATTTTGTGTGGAGTTATTTCTGTTCATTTCTCTTCTGTGCTAACTGACTCCAATTGGAAATGCCAAGTGCAGCCAAGTCCTTCTCCACCTGGTCTTTCCAACGCAGAGGAGGCCTTCCTTTTCCTCTGTTACCAGCAGCGCGACCCGCATTGAATTTTAATTCGCTGCGCTATGTCTATATCGTTGTAAAGCTCATACAGCTCATCGTCAGCGATATTCGCACTCGCCAAAGCGTAAAGGTCCGTAAATCTTTCGCAGAATCTTTCTCTCGAAAACTCCAAGAGCCGCCTCATCAGATGCTTCCATTGCCCATTCCTCCGCGCCATACACCAGCACACGCATGATGAGTGACTTATAGAGTGTGAGCTTTGTACGACGAGGGAGGACTTTATTTCTCAGTTGCGTACTCCGCCCAAAGTAGCACTTGTTGGCAAGAGTGACTCTCCGCTGGATTTCAAGGCTTACATTATTATTGGTGTTTATGCTGGTTCCCAAATAAACGAAGTCGTCTACATTTTCAAGCCTGTAACTGTCAACAGTGACGTGGGTGCCAAGACGCGTATGCTCTGACTGCTTGTGCGATGACACGAGATACTTCGTTTTGCCCTCGTTCACCACCAGACCCATTCGGTTTGCTTCTCTATCCAATCCCGAGAAGGCAGAACAGACGTAGCCCTTGTTTTTACCGACAATATCGATGTCGTCGGCATACGCCAGCAATTGTACGCTCTTGTAAAGTATTGTGCCTGAGAGGTTCAGTTCTGCGGCTCTTATTATTTTCTCCAATATCAGATTAAAGAAATTACACGAAAGCGAGTCCCCTTGTCTGAAATCTCGTTTGGTATCAAACGGCTCGGAGAGATCCTTCTCTATTCTAACGGAGCTGGTGGTATTACTCAACGTCATTTTACACAGCCGTATAAGTTTCGCGGGGATACCAAATTTAGACATCGTGGCATAAAGGCAACTTCTCTTCGTGCTGCCGAAAACGGCTTTGAGATCGACAAATAGATGGTGTGTGTCGATCCTACTCTCGCGGATCTTTTCCAAGATTTTGCGTATTGTGAATACCTGATCCATGGTAGATTTGCCAGACCTAAAGCCACACTGATAAGGTCTAATCAATTCGTTGGAGGTGGGCTGTAGTCTTTCGCACAATACACTCGATAAGACCTTATAACCTATGCTTAGAAGGCTGATTCCGCGGTAGTTGGCGCGAATGGTGGGTTCGCCTTTCTTGTGGATTGGGCAGAGCACACTTAAATTCCAGTTGTCGGACAAGCCTTCATCTGACCAGATTCTGCATACGAGCTGATGCATGTACCTCATCAGCTCCTCGCACGCCGTCAGCTCCAGCAGCCCAATTAATGCCCAATTGTACCCGATTGAGAGTAATCTCGGAATACTCGCTTTAGAGATTAGTCGCACAATTTTTTGCAGGGTAACGATCGTCCCAACTGGTTGGTGGTGTGAGTGTGAGTTTCGTTAGTTTATGGGATGAATTAACAAGTTTACCCGCTAGCGAAGGACAGGACTAGTTTCAACGCAACAGCGGAGCTAGACTCGAGTTATGAAATGAAGATGAATTCTGTGGTGCATTCATAACATGAGTTGATTCTTACAACCCTTTCATACACATACGCATGTCGAAAGTGAATATTAATAAAGTCTGATTAATTACACTGTGAGACAAATGGTAGGGGTCAGTGATCGGGAAGGGTTCAAACTACCGGGGAAAGTTATATCGGTAAAAAAGAAGTAATGCGTGTCCCGGCGTTTCGCTGGATCACGTCTAGGAATCGAGATATATATACAACTATCATATAGGGGAAATTGTCACCTTTGGTGGTCTTTTTTTGACATAACTCGAGAACCACTAGTCCGATTTTGCTCAAACAAATTAAAAAAAATTAAAAATTACAATTCCTTTAATCTGTTCATATAACGTTTTTCTATATAATCAACAGTTTTAAAAAAAATTAATATTTTAGGCAACATATATTTTTTTTCTTCATACATTTATTTTTACCGGCAAAACCGTTGATTATATAGAAAAACGTTATATGAACAGATTAAAGGAATTATAATTTTTAATTTTTTTTAATTTGCTTGAGCAAAATCGGACTAGTGGTTCTCGAGTTATGTCAAAAAAAGACCACCAAAGGTGACAATTTCCCCTATATGATAGTTATATATATATCTCGAATCCTAGACGTGACCCAGCGAAACGCCTGGACACGTATAACTTGTTTTTGACCGATATAACATTTCCCGTTGGTTTCATCCCATCCCGATTTTGACTGTCGCATAGTGTTATTGATGTGTATACATCTTTTCGAAGGGCTAGACAGAGACGAATCTTCGTTGCTTAAAACACATTTTTTCAATTACTTCTTGTGTTGTAATCGGCACCTCATTATGTACCGCTAACATCGTTAAACCATTCAGCCGCTCCTTAATTGTATAAAAAGAAGGGACAAATAAGATAGCATATTCAACAATTGATAGTCTACTTGCAAAGTACGCTATGTAAATTTTTTTTCGATTTTTTTTTTGGTGGGTTTCATGTCCACTAACAGCAGAGTGAAAAATTTTTCTATATTCTGAAAAAAATAGCATGAAATGTTAACTACTCTTGCAAAAGTCGCTATAATACTTATTTATACACTTTCAAAAGTCTCCGCTTCGTATGAACTTAGAAAACTGCAAGAAAACGTGATAGTTTCGGTGCCTACATAGTGGAAGAGGTCGCAAAAAAGAAGCAAACTAATCTTTCTAGAGGAGAGA
The DNA here is from genome assembly GCF_001687245.7 of Rhagoletis zephyria. NCBI lineage: Eukaryota > Metazoa > Arthropoda > Insecta > Diptera > Tephritidae > Rhagoletis > Rhagoletis zephyria. Next base: position 18,201 of record NW_016161353.1, read on the forward strand.
ACGCGAAAAGCTAAAAAAACCTAGCTATGTAAAAGTTACTGTTAAAACTTGCAATATTAAATTTTTAAATATAAAATTTGCAAATCTACCATACTGCAATTTTATTTTTTTAATGGTATTAGGCTCCTATTTATCCAAATTTTCAGGTAATAAAAAAAGATACAGTTCGGATGTTACTTGTTGTCGTAGACGTTTTTTTTTAATTTATGGCTTACTTTTATAAAATCACATAAAGCTGTATGCAAGTGGACTACTCATATATTCATTGAAAGCTAATTTGTCATCCGTCTGAAATAAAAAAATTTTAAATCAGAAGGATAAAATAGTATTGTGTTATTAATTCAAAAGTAAATAATTGCAGTTCAATGACGAAGGGGGCGGATCTATCCCCCAATTCCCCCCCCTGGCTACGCCACTGTTCATTACTGATAATCTTATTGCAATGAACGAGCAGTACTTGTATATATACGCTGAGGAAAAAACGCGTAGGAAAAATGAGTATTTTTTATTTGATTACCATTTAAAAATGTTTGTATTTAAATATAAAAAAATAGAAGAATTAAATAATAGCGTGTTTAAATCAAGTGAAACGTGTTCAAAAGTAGTGTATGTATAATGGAAATATTCAATTGACATACGCCCGTATTAAAATGAAGCATTTTTCACTGAACGGATGGCGTTTTGCACGTCTCGGTTGTTTTTTTCATATCGTCGCCTGGGTAAAGGATTGTCGTAAGCGTCATAGGTACATGCGCAACATACTACAATCTCTTACCCAGGCGACGATATGTAATTAAGAAAGTATATGTATACCAAGCATGCCCAGCAACACATACACACATACATGGTACATGCCCTGCAAAAAATTGGACTAATCCGGGATGACTCCGGGAGCAATCGCAAAGGAGCATAACTAATACCACTTTTGATCTCTTTATATGGAATGAACTGTTCGCTTTTGTTCGAGCATTTCCTATGAAGAGAGTAATTGTTCACCTTTATACCCGAATGGGTATAAAAAGCGATTAGTCACTTTCAAAAAATAAAAATTTGTGCCAGCTGAGATTCGAACTGGGGTGCTCAGTTTTGTTAGGCGAATACTCTCTCTATGTGCCAACGCCGCACATGAAATTTCATTGACTAAGTGCGTACATATCATTAAATCGTTAATAGTACCCGTTAGAGATGAGTTGGGGTCTAATGGATCTCCAATTATACCCATAAGGATGTGTCGAGACTAATTGACCTCCATTAGTACCCGTATGAGACTAGTTGCGACTAATTAATGCCCAGTTGTACCCGATTGAGAGTAATCTCGGAATACTCTCTTTAGAGATTAGTCGCACAATTTTTTGCAGGGTGTTTATCTGTGCAAATGCACTAATCGCGCGCTGTGATGTTGATTCAAACTCAGCATTTGAGAACACACTTAGGGCCGGTTGCTCAAAGCCTGGTTGACACTAATCCCCGGTTAAACATCGTTATCGACGTTACCGACACCATGTTATTTGCATGGAACCGAAAACGTCGATAACGATGTTAATCGGCGATTAGTGTCAATCAGGCTTTGAGCAACCGGCCCTTACATGTATGGCTGTAGCTGAGTGCGCAAAGATGGTTGATACAATTGGTTACTGCCAAGAGTGTCCGGGTTCAATTACCATCAGATGGAACATAAAATTAAAACTTTTTTTCTTCTTAATTACGAAAAAGCATCTGTGAAGTGGACAACGACATATTTTAAAACGTTTATACTCAAATTTAATACGAGTTGGGATGGTGCTCTTCCATAAGCGTAGTTTTTTGAAGTGAAACTTCTTTAGCGGCGGTTGGTTGGTTGGGAGTAAATTGGCAAATTCAGCGGAAATTGCACACGGAAATGGTGCAACGGAAATGATGCAACGGAAATGGTGCAACGGAAATGGTTGGGGCTGAAACAAGTGCTTCTTGTGTGTATGCATATGGTATTAATTTAACTAAGATTTGCTAATAAAAGGTTAACGGAAATGATGCAATGGAAATGGTGCAACGAAAATGGTTGGGGCTGAAACAAGTGCTTCTTGTGTGTATGCATACGGTATTAATTTAACTAAAATTTGCTGATAAAAGGTTAAAGAATAACACTTAGAAAAAAGCCAACACAAGAATGAAAGTAAAGGTGACTACGTACATAGATAAAGAAAAGGATAAATGCAAAGGCAAAAACAAAAACAAAGATGCGTAAAGATAAAGGTAAAAATGAAGGCCAAGGTAAATTTAAACACTTTCCTTATATATATAAGGGCAAAGGTGGAGGGGAATATATATGTAGATGAAGAAAATGATAAACATAAAAGTAAAGACAAGGAAGATGGGGATACCGATAAAAATAAAGATGAAGATGGGGAAAGAAAGATTAAAATAAAGGTAATTTAAGAGGAAAGGATATAGAGAGGGACACAGAGACTCAATCTGGGAATTATTTTAGGATTTTAGAAATATTCGGAACTCCCGGGACTTATCGATATTTTTATCGGGTTTGCTATCGACATTTTTAACGATTCTGTTATCAATATTTTTATTGATTTGTTATCGACTTTGTAATCGATATGTTTAACTATTTTGTTAGCGACATTTTTTATCGATTTTGTTATTGATATTTTTATCGATTTTGTTAAGGATATTTATCAATTTGGTTATCGATATTTTTAACTATTTTGTTAGCGATATTTTTATCGATTTTGTTATCGACATATATCGATTTTATTATCGATATTTATCGATTTTTTTATCGATACTTTTCGATTTTGTTATCGATATATTTATCGATTTTGTTATGGATATTCTTTTCGAGTTTCTAATAGATTTTGCTACTAATATTATTGGCGCGTATTCATAGTCCAGCAACTAAGTCGAAACTAACAAAGTTGCAACTTAAATTTAAGTAAATTAAAATTTACCTCTATTCATAGTCGCATTTCAGACTTCTACTAAGTAGTTTCGACTTAGTTTACGATATAGCAAAACGAGTGGGAAAATGTATCGATTTTTCTTTACGATATTTTGGAAAAATTACATTTTCATTAAATAATGTCAAGTTTGATCATCCGTTTATGTAATTTTTATTTTCATTGCATGATTATGCAAAAGAATAAGGTATCATTTTCTTGTTAATTGTGTGAAATAGCCAGAACAACCGCAGTGATGTGTAGTCGATGTTTATCGAAAGCATGCTGTGAAACATACAAATAGTAGATATCTAAATGTTATGCACAAATTCACTTTAAATGAACTAGCGTGAAACTGACGTATTATTTGAGAATTTATCTAAATTACTCCAATTATAAAATTGTGATGTAGCTTTATTCGAATTGTAATACGCATTTAATTTCATCTTCCGATTAAAATGGATCGATCTTTGTAAATTTTAATTGGAGATTATTCAATATTATCAAAATCACCCTCTACCAACTTAATTTTTACATATTTCGTCTGTTTTCCCTTAATTTGATAAAATACTTCTTCCTAGTTACGACTTAGTTGCAGCTGCAGCCGAAACTAAATTTTAAGTTGGTACTTAGCCAGAAAAGTCGAAACTAAGGCGACTATGAATAGCTTTAGTTGTGACTTAGAATAGTTTCGACTTAGTTGAGTACTAAATATGACTATGAATATGCGCCATTATTGTTTTGGCTATCGAAATTTTTATCGATTTTGTTATCGATATTTTTATCGGTTTGTTTATCGATATTTTATTGGATGTTAATATCAATTTTGTTATCGATAGAGTGTAAAGATAAAAATTAAGATATTGAAAAACAGAATAACAAAAATGTAACGAAAAAGACAAAAAATATAACCTTAAGCAAAATCAGATGTATGTATGTATGTACATATGTATGTATGTTAGGTCGAAAATCTAATTTTTCTCAAATCCCTTGGTAATAGTGAAAATATATTGTATCATGAAGTGAACAAGAAGCCTGCAAAATATTAGTCTTTTATTTTAATTGTAAGAGCCCGCGCATTGACCGCCAAGTGACCCACAGCACACTAGTCGAATAAGACCAATTCTTGTTAAAAATTCTGGGTTCAGCAAAAGGTTTGGTGCATATTTTTAGATAATGAATCCGTTAACGCAAAAGATAAAGTCAAATATCATTTCCGCAGCCCTTTAGCTTATGTTTAATCTCAAAGGTATCTGTTTTCAATCAAATTTTAATTGTTCTCTTGATAATTGCACTGGCCTATAGTCGAACGATGTAAAGAACATCGTTAATATTACTGGCGTGCTTTAGGTCGCTGGTTCCAAATATTCTAATCCTTTTTTATACCCGAGCGCACTTGTGCACAAGGGTATTATAACTTTGTTCACATAACGGTTGTTTGTAACAGGCAAAACGAATCGAGATAGATATAGACAAATGTATACATAAATGATCAGAATGAAAAGAGAAATCGATTAAGCGGTGACTGTCTGTCCGTCTGTCCGTCCGTCCGTCTGTGCACACGATAACTCGAGTAAAAATTAAGATATCTTATCAAAACGTACGGTACGTACTTCGTGCGTAGGACGGATGGTATTGAAAATGGGCAAAATCGGACAATAAC
>NW_016161353.1:23462-44994 GCF_001687245.7 Rhagoletis zephyria
CATATAAGGGTAATTTAGAGAAATACGAAATCTTCGATAAATCAGTAAATATTAAAGCTAATTTATTCAAAATTGACGCTTGCAACCATCATTTACCAAGAAATACGTTTATGATAAAATTTTGGAAAATGGGCGCGGCACCGCCCACTTATAATCACATATATGTATCTCGGTAACTGTTCTACCAATTTGTACCAAACTCGGTATGGTTATTGTGCTTGCAACTTAAAAGCAAAGCGTTGAAAATTGTTGAAATCGGCCTAAAATTACGGCCGCTTTTCATATAACAATAAACTTCAGCAATGCTTGAAATTTCAATATTTCGAAATTTAAGGACGCTAACTTACTCAAAATTGATACACCCCGGCTTACCATGTAGCGGTAGCTTGCGGAAAGGTGAAAAACATATATTTGATACTTGCGCCGGGTATATAATGTTCGGCTCCGCCCGAACTTAGACTTTCTTACTTGTTAATATTAGCTATAGTTTGCGAAATTTTGCAAATTTAGAAACAATTTCGGTAGCTCTAATAGAAAAGCCATTATTTTCCATCATCGTGGAAAAATTTTGTTTATGCAAATGAGTATGGAAACACTGAACAGGCACAACTTCTAGAAACACTAATTAGTTTACATATGTTTATGCATACAATAGTAAAATGGCAAATGTAGGAAAATGACAAACATTTTTTTGACATTTGTTTTACTTTAAAATAATTTGTTTATAACCTGAATGATTTTCATCATATTATTATCATAAATCAGTAACAGTAAGGCTCGCCTTCAATTTGGTAATTATTACGTACCGATTGAGTAACATTTACCAAAGGTATATCGAAAAACTTAAGCGGATCTTAAGTTTTTTTCTAAAAAAATGTCTCTTCAATTGTATAAATAACCTTTAAATGAAAGAACCGGATTGCAGAAAAATGTGCCAGGGAGAGATTTTTTTCGTTCAAGCTGAATGCAAAGCCAATATTGACCAATTGGAGAGCCCTCAAAAGGATTTCCCAGGATATGTTAAAGACTATTGCATTTATCTACAGTCACTTTCTCACATAATGGAGATAACTAAAATATTTTTGTATAAACACTTATTGCACCTAGGGGAGGCCTTCATATAACGGCAAATTTAGAAACCGCGAAAAATTTGCTTCTTCGGTGACTAATGAAACCATTCCGCACCAATTTTCAAGACAACATAAATTTACTTAAAGTGGGCGTTTCTCACCCTAATTGTATTATGTTAATGTTTGTCAATACTTATATGCTTGAAACTAATATTAACTTATCAAACGATTCCTAAACTTTGACAATACATGTTTGACTTCATTCACCACGATCTTGAAAACTGACCTAATCGGCGTGACCAAGCCCATGGTCCTTTTAATATTATATAAACATCCGAAAACATTAAAACGTTTGAAATAAATCGCGTCTTACTTTTTTTGTATTTTTCACTTGGTTGCTGAAGTAATGAAGAATTGAAAATTCATAAGGGAAAATTATAGTGTTTGTAAGTTTTATCTTAATATCTTAAAAACTTGGAGTCTTGTTGAAAAATGACAAATGAACGTGAGGTACTAAATTTAATAGCCCCTAATTTGATATATCGTCCTATTTATAACAATTGACGCATTCCATAGATATTACTAGCCAAAGTTTCATTTTCAAGATTCATACATTTTGATTCAATTGCGCGGGCTAAATATACGTTTTGAATTAATCTTTCGTGGCCAATAACAATTGGCTTTGACATAAGACATCATAATATTACTATCACAATACGGTCAAATGCATTTTATTTTCCCCCATACAAAATCGACCCAGCCTAATGTATGTATATTGGTTATGACACAAAATAGATATCTATGTAAAGTAAGTTTCACTTCTCCAGTGTGGCCCAGGCGCACTTAATTTTTTTTAATTTGGCACGTTTTTTTTTACTCAAACTTTTTTCCCTCAGTGTACATATCCGTATATATATCCATGGAGATCTCGGAAACGGCTCCAACGATTTTGATGAAATTTTGCAATTTGAAATTCTGCATTTTAAGGTTATCTGAATGGGTATTATCTCCGAGAAGACTCGTATAAGGTTGCCACCTATTCGAAATTAGCTACAAATTAACTAAAACATCATAATATGGTTATAAAATGGAAGGTATTTTAAAAATATCTAATTCAAAAATATTTTTAACAGGGTTTCCACCTATTTTGAATCGCATATTTATTATTTTTTTGGTAAGAAAAAAAGGTAAAATATTACTATTCATAAGTACCAAGAGAAGGTTCTTAAACAATGCTTTCTCTATATACTAAGTGCATATGACCCCCCTAAACGAAAGAGGATAGACCACGCTTTATGAAAATTAACCCCTTCACCCCCACAGACCACTTGGGAGCTGTTTGAACATAGGGGAAATTTGGATTTTTTGCAAAAGAATTATAATCCTCACTAAGTAGAATTCTTCTTTCTGTGTTGCCGAAGAAGAGGGGCTGAACACCTTTTGCAGAGATATTTCGTGGATATTTTTTGTGTTTGACAGCTGAGCTATGTTTTCATTCGGATCACGCGTTTGGGCACAACAACCTAAAATTGTTGTACAAATAACTAAACCATACCCTACCTTTTTAACTTCGATTCAAGCATATATATACCCATGTATGTATTTATTTAATGCTGATTTTATTTATTTCATTCTTATTTGTTTTGTTTTCTTTTAAACAGAAGCCGATATAGCATCTCAGCCATCACCACTGACTCCAGCACTGCCGTCACCGCTGCCGTCACCACTAAGCCCAACATTTTCCTCACCACTGCCATCACCTCTTCCTACTGTGCTAACCACACCACCTCTTACATCGTCCCCGCCGCTGTCATCACCTCTGCCAACCACACCGCTGCCTACACCGTCACTGCCGCTCCCATCGCCATCATCTCCAATGCCAATTACCTCAGCTTCTGTGATCGAACCTAGACGAAAAAAAAGGAATGGGTAATTTGCAAAAGAAAGTACTTGACAAATTTGAAGAGCTATCATCGGAAATAAGTCGGCACATACAATGGAGTGAAGAAAATGAAAAACATTGGATGAGGATAGGACAAGAGAAGGCTGATACACCAAAGGGAATAGCTACTGACAATAAAGAACTTAAAAATTGCATATTATCATTTTTAAATAGAAATAAATCAAATTTAAAGACAGATTAAATAAAAATACAGTCAAAGACAAAAGCTTAAATATAGAGAACTTTTCGAAATGTAGGCCAAAATTAATATTTTACTTTTTTCCGCTAACTTTTCATGTAAATATAAGTTATACTACTACAAAGGACATAAAAACTCGAAACTTTGTGCAACTTCAATAAATTTGCATACTAATTCGCAACTTTCATTCAATTCAATTTTAGTATAACGAAGTGCAAGTCTGATTAGAAAGTGGCAAATTAGTACCAACATATGAAAATTTACCAAATTTTCCAGAGTTTTGCACAATTTTTATACATTTAATTTTTGTGTTTTTTGTTGTTGTATGAACTACATTTTTATGAAAAGTCAGCGGAAAAAATTAAAATAAAAAATTTGGACTACATTTCAAAAAATTCTTTGTATTTAAACCTTTGTCCTTGACTGTAAACTAAAAGTTAAAACAAGAAAAAAATTACCCACTGCAATAATTACATAGTCCTTGTCATATTTCTTCATCTGAGGGTTCATTATCTCCAATCTAGAGCTGGAAAACAATCGATTTTTGTGACCATCGATGTTTTCAAAGCAAAACATCGATGTACTGTCGATGTTTCCCCAGTAATGTACATAAATGTATATCTTTGCGGGTGGAATTGTAAAACTATTTTATAAAAATATATTATACAGTGACTTATATCACACATAATGTAATACATAGTGTTAAAAGCAAAATTTTAGAAAACTGGCCACCAAAAGTATTTTTGAGCATATAAACATAAATACAATAGCTGTACCCTGCCACCCTGCTGTGGCGTATTCCAGTTACATGGAAGTTAATACGGGGGCTAACACACATACCTGTGTGAATGTGCTTACGCCACACTTCCCCAAACACGCGCATAACCAGTGCGGGTAATTGAACCCGCATGCAAAAATAATCGAACATGCGTTAGCGTAATTGAATCTATGGGAAGTGCAGCGTCAGCAGTTAATTCAGCTGGTTAGACCGTAAGTCATAGTATTAAGAAATATGTTGTGTTCATTCTATTTGGGACAGCGAGAGCAAATGGTAAATACACTTGTACAAAACTAATTATTGTCTTTTATTTTAGGAAGGACAACTCGGGGCCGCCGTGATGTGAGCTCGATGACTGGTGCCCGAGCAGGGACCCACTGAAAGTGAGGGTCTCTGAGGAAGGGCCTCCTTAATTGTGGGGTCTGATGAAAAGGATCTTCTTAAATGCTGGAGTCCTTTTCAAGTGGTCGTGAGAAGTGATGAACAGTGTTGTGATAAGTGGATGTGTTGAATGTGAAGGTGCTTATAAAATGTATGGCTTGTACATCCACATAACAAAATATTTTGAAACCATTGACTACCTTTGGGTATCCACCGGTTTATAACATTAGCTTAACTCTGCGATCCCCAACTCCAGGGGCACTCCAGGGTATAAAAGCTCCCCTTCCTAGAAGGGGTCAAACCAACGAAGTTAATAAAAATCAAATAGTGAACTAAATAATTAATGGATCGTCCATCCAAATAACTTAATATCTTTGAAGCCGCGATTCACCGCCTTCGGGGGGACCCTCCGGTTTATAACAGAAGCTTAATTCTGCGATTCCTTTCGGGACCCTCCAGAGTATAAAAGCTCCTCTTCCCAGAAGAGGTAAATTCGAGGAAACAATAAAAAATGTGAGAACGAAAAAATTAAAGGCTCTAATAGCCGAGTGATAAATTGTCGCTTAGACCTGTGACCCCGAATGAATCTCAGGCTAAAGCTGTAAATTACTACGTCATATCCTGCGTGTCGTCAGTGACCGAACCAGGAATAACATGATATTAAGTGGACCTGTGACCCCGAAGACCCTAAGGTACACAAATAAATAATATTTATTCAAAGAGAAAATTAAAACAAATTTACACCGTCCACGACTACACCTTTACAATACCGAATATCCTGGCGCGATCACATGGCTGATACTAGGTAGATACTCACCTCATCGAAGGCTAATAGGTTAACATATCTTGTTTTCCTGCATTAGCTGCCTGTTGGGCCTCTAGGGTACACATAAGAGCACACTGGAAATTACAATAGGTACAAGATTATGTTGTGAAGTAAGTTGTGGCTTAGTAGGTTGCCTCAATCTGATTATTGATGACTAAAAAGGATGACACAAACTGACCGAAACTCTTCTTTAAATACTAATGTGCCGTGAAACGCCAACCTGGTACATGTCGCCGTACACATAAGAACACGGTAAAAGTTTCACAAATCGTGGCTGCTTTCTTATCTTTTTTGCAGGAAACTCTGAAAACGTAAGAAAGGAACCGACCTCCAAATCAAATCGAGACTGATTGTTTTTTTTTACACAAAAACTAATTGCATAAAAAGCATATACAAACATAGCACGAGGACGAAGATCCAAAACAAAAAAATTAATATCCGTGCGAAACAAAAAACAATATTCTTGCTGGCATTACCCGGTGAACTGATCGTATAAAACATTGTAAAAAAAAAACTCAATTTATAAAGAAAACGTGCATAAATATTTGAAACAAGAGATAATGGACGCACTGACAACAAAAGTAAATGAACTAACTGGGGGAATTAACGCTCTCCTCGAACAGATTAGAAAACTGGAGGGGCGACTAACGGGAATTGAAAAAATGGGTTAGGATTAGAAGCTCGTTTAGCACGAATAGAATCTAGCAGCGCAATCCTAGATCAAACTATTACCAAGATTAACGGGAGGCTAGGCAGTGTAGAAGGAGCAAATAGTGTGGCTCAACAAGGGAGCTCAGTCGCGAACACCCGAGCGCCAATGTCCGAACAGGACTTCAAGAAAACGGCAGGCTCCCCGACTGTGTCAAAGAGCTGCAAACTTTTAAGGGAAATCCAGCGCAATATATTTCATGGATACATAATGCCGAAGGCATCCTTTCCGATTACGAAGTTATCAAGGAAAAACCTTTGTATAGCGCTATCCTTCAGCACGTTAGGCAAAAAATCCGGAGAGGGGCCGATCCGGCGTTAGTTGCACATAATGTTTTCGAGAGTGACTGAACTGAGATAGAAAAGGTCCTATCACTGCATTACGCAGACAAGAGGGACATACGGACGCTAAAACACCAGTTAAATCAATTGGCTCAAAGAAATTCCGAACTAGATGAATTTTATGCGACAGTTAACCACCAACTGTCGTTGATCGTCAACAAGATTAAATGTGACGATTCAGTGGCGTAGCCAGTGGGGGATATGGGGGGATCTTTTTTTATTACCTGAAATTTTGATAAATAAGAGCCTAATACCATTAAAAAAAATAAAATTGCAGTATAGTAGGTTTGCAAATTTTATATTTAAAAATTTAATATTGCAAGTTTTGAAACAGTAACTTTTACATAGCTAGCTTTTTTTAGCTTTTCGCGTTCTCTCCTCTAGGAAGATTGGTTTGCTTCTTTTTTGCGACCTCTTCCACTAGGCACCGAAACTACCACGTTTTCTTGCAGTTTTCTAAGTTCAAGAGGAGACTTTTGAAAGTGGATAAATAAGTATTATAGCGACTTTTTCAAGAGTGGTTAACATTTCAAGCTATTTTTTTCAGAATATAGAAAAATTTTTCACTCTGCTGTTAATGGACATGAAACCCACCAAAAACTAAAAATCTAAAAAAAAATTTACGTAGCGCACTTTGCAAATGGACTACTCAATTGTTGAATATGCTATCTTATTTGTCCCTTCTTTTTATACAATTAAGGAGCGGCTGAATGGTTTAACGATGTTAGCGGTACATAATGATGTGCCGATTACAACACAAGAAGTAATTGAAAAAATGTGTGTTAAGCAACGAAGATTAAAAATCGCTTTATAAGTAATAAGATTTTGTAGACTTGTACATAAATAAATGTAAATAGATACGCGTAAATATATAAATATGCAGATATATTCAATGTGTAAAAACTGAAGTGTATACTAACGAAACTTCTACAAAACAAAACTGGACTACACACTAATTAATTAAAATGGTGTAGTAATTTAATTTTTTAAATTTAAATAAAGCATGAATTCCCCAGGGAATAACCGAGTAGACAAAAAATATATAACGGTAAAAATGGCACATACATACATATATGAAAGAATGCCCACAGGCGACGCACTGTAGGCAAAACATGAGTTTTTTTTCAAAATCGTAGATCTTCGCTTAGAAATGAGGTAATGGAATGCAGCATTTAACCCTTTAATGCAGAGTCTGTCATATATGAAACGCTTTTTAACCCTTTCAAGGCAGAGGCAAAATGGTTCTCAATATGTTTTCAACGTACTTTTTATTTATTTNCCTTTAATGCAGAGTCTGTCATATATGAAACGTTTTTTAACCCTTTCAAGGCAGAGGCAAAAGGTTCTCAATATGCTTTTGAACGTGCTTTTCTCATGTTGACGTAGATATTAATCGTAGAAAATTTTCTATAGTAAAATAATAATAAAAAAAAATATAAATAAAAAATAAAATAAAAAAATAAAAATATTAAAAATAAATAAAAAATAAAAATAAATAAAAAGTACGTTGAAAACATATTGAGAACCATTTTGCCTCTGCCTTGAAAGGGTTAAAAAGCGTTTCATATATGACAGANATTTTTGTTATATACATTTTTTTGTGAAAGCTGATAGTTTACGAGTTATTAGAGTTTAAAGGTAGCTTTTCTTTTCCAATCTGGCCACTCGGGTACAGCATCCAATGTCCCAAGAATCGAGTCTTATGATAAAATAAAGAGAAATCTTTCAGAAACAGTGCTAATGGTGTATTAAATATAGTGTTTTCTAGTGGAATGGGAGCCAAAATCCCAAATGAAAAAAGTGAGATTTTGAACGGTATTTTGAGGGTTAAGTTATTGTTGTTGCAACTTCTCTATAGTTTTCCTATATTAATATGATCATTTATCGTCACGATAAAAAAATTTGCATTCCATTATCTCTTTTCTAAGCGAAGTTCTACGATTTTGAAAAAAACTCGTGTTTTGCCTATAGTGCGACGCCTCTAGCCATTGTGTATCACAACTTTAAGTTATCGATGCAAATTNCAGACAAGAGGGACATACGGATGCTAGAACACCAGTTAAATCAGTTGGCTCAAAGAAATTCCAAACTAGATGAATTTTATGCGACAGTTAACCACCAACTGTCGTTGATCGTCAACAAGATTAAATGTGCGACTATACGCAGGAAACGGTTTCCGTCCTCATAGAAACATACCGGAGTAGGGCCCTTGACGTGTTTATTAGGGGTCTCAATCCCGAATTATCACGCATGCTAATAGTCCAGAAACCAAAAACACTTCCAGAGGCGTCCTCAGCTTGCCTTGCAAAATCTGACTTTAAGAAATACAATAGTGCATACGAACGCAGTGAACAGGGTTGTTGTTCCTACGAATAACCTGTTGCAAAACCACCAGAGGCCGGCCATACCTCCTCGAGCCCGCACCAGTTATAACTGGACAAACAGAAGCGCTGACCAAGGATACAACAGAGTGCCATACAATAAGTTCCAATCAAACCAAGAGTCCAACACTTCGCCTCCAGGTATACCCACGGCTCCGAAACCTGCGGAGAAAATGGAAATCGATGGCAGCATTAAGTCTAAGCAGGTAAACTACATGAATCGACCTGCAAGCAACAACGAGTTTAAAGAGGACCAGCATCATCAATTGAAAGACTTCCTAAACAACAAAGACTCTACAACATGGAAGCAAGTAGCAGTGAGCCAGGGGAAGAAGATTCCAGCATACCCTACCTTACTTGAGTCACCAAAGACAATATTGCCCTGAAGTTCCTTGTCGACACACTGGCGAACAAAAATTTTGTGAATCCCAAACTAGCCGCCCGCTCAACTCCGGTTGATCCACACTTTTCAGTGCAAACTGCTGCAGAGCCTGTTCCAATAAAGAAAAAAATTAGTGGACAATTTTTTCACAGTATGGGGAATGATATTGTACTAACGTTTTAAAACCAGGGCTGACTTCTTTTGATGGTATAATAGGCGACGATACCCTGAAAGAATTGGGGTTGTGATAGATAGGAAAAATCATACCTTGAAAATAGATCCAGATATTAAAATTCCACTCAAGAACAAAACCGTTGGGGATATTAATTTTTCTGAGGCATCGATCCCGGAGGCAGTGTTGCCCGCTCTGAAATCTCTACTTAAAAAATATTCACATCTCATTGAGCCTTTGAGCGCGAAAATTAACATCAAAACATCTGTCAGGGCCGAAATAAAAACTACCAAAGAAGATCCTATATACCCCAAAAGCTATCCCTACCCGGCGAATATGAGAGAAGAGGAGAACAGACAGATTTCCAAACTACTCGACGAAGGTATTATTCGTCCATCCAAAAGCCCTTACAATTTTCCAATTTGGGTGGTACCTAAAAAATCAAAGCCGTCCGGAGAAAAGCAATACAGGATGGTAGTGGACTTTAAACGCCTAAATGCAATCACGATACCCGATACCTATCCCATCCCTGACATCAACTCAACATTAGCCAGCCTCGGCCACGCTAAATACTTCACGACCATCGACCTAACGTTCTGGTTCCACCAAATAGCAATGAAAGAGGCTGACATCCCGAAAACAGCATTTTCAACCATGAATGGGAAGTACGAATTTTTAAGACTTCCTTTTGGGCTGAGGAATGCACCGGCCATATTTCAGCGCATGATAGACGACGTCTTGAAGGAACATATTGGGAAAATATGCTACGTCTATATTGACGATATCATAGTGTTTGGTAAAGATTTAGACGAGCATATGAAAAATGTCGATATAGTATTCGAAAGGCTGGCAGACGCCAACGTCAGGGTAAACATAGAAAAAACAAAGTTTATGAGAACAGAGGTAGAGTTCCTGGGGTATATAATAACCTCCGATGGTATAAAAGCAGACCCCTCAAAGGTACAGGCCATAGAAGCTTTGTCACCTCCCCGAACGCTAAAATAGTTGAAAAGTTTTCTTGGAATGTCATCGTATTATCGAAAATTCATCCGGGATTACGCCAGAGTGGCGAAACCCTTAACCAACCTAACGTGAGGGAAAAATGCGCAGACCAAGGCCAGTCAGTCGAGAAACGTTCGCATTAATCTGGATGCGGATGCTCTTAGGCCATTTTAGGACCTAAAAAAAATTCTTGTCTGCTCAGACATCCTTGCTTTTCCTGATTTCGGGAAATCGGTCAATCTTACAACTGATGCTTCGAACTCCGCAATAGGAGGGGTGTTATTTCGGCGAACCCGGAAGAGACCGGCCAATCGCATATACATCGCGCTCCGTTACCCGAACAGAAGGAAACTACGCCACAAATGAGAAAGAAATGCTGGAAATTGTTTGGGCCCTGGACAATTTAACATCGTATTTGTATGGTGCAAAGATGATTAAGGTTTATACTGACAACCAACCTCTTACTTTTGCATTGGGAAGCAGAAACTAGAATGCAAAGCTGGAGAGATGGAAGGCCAGAATCGAAGAGTATAACCACGAACTGATTTACACTCCAAGTAAATTAAATATCGTGGCCGATGCTCTGTCAAGACTGCCGTGCCAAGCAAACAATTTAACCAGCGCAGAGTCAACGGGTAAGGTAGATGATGATGAAAGAAATTGAACAGTGCTTCAGCTTCAGAAATTGGAAGCGATATGGCGACTGTTCATAGCGCGGAGAAAGACGCATCGGACCTCATTCCACACGTCGAATGTCCCCTGAATATATTTCGTAATCAAATAGTGCTCAGGGAAGGTAATGCTTTGACATGCGTACAAAACCCACATTCTGGTTTTATTCGACACTACATCACACTGGATAGCATCAATAAACCGACAGTAATAGAAGTACTAAAGGAGCGACTCACCCCGTCACTCATAAATGGTATTAAAATCCCAGAGAATCGTCTGCAACTCCTACAGGAGGTATATTTAGAACATTTTCTCTTATATAAAATTAGGATAACTCCACGGGTAGTTGAGGACGTGGCCAACGAAGACAGAATTTGCAAAATAGTGGAAAATGAACATAAGAGGGCACTCAGAAACCCCAGAGAAAATAAAGAGCAAATCCTGGAAAAGTACTATTTCCCTAACATGGCAAGTCGGATAAGGAAATTCGCATCTATCTGCGAAACTTGCCTCACAAACAAGTACGATAGACATCCCGCGGTACCCCCTATAAAGGAAACGCCCATTCCTAAATACCCATTTCTATCCTGTGTTGACAAATTTTCGAAGTTTGCAAAACTTTTCCACATAAGGAACCGCTCATCCCTCACTCTTCGTGCAAAATTTGCCAAGCTTATCCACTACTTCACAACCCCTCAGGTCATAGTAACAGACAATGAGAAATGATTTATGAGCCCTCTAGTAAGCAATTATATAAAAGGTTTAGGGATTGAATTGTACCAAACTCCAGTGCAAAGAAGTGAAGTGAATGGGCAGATCGAAAGATTTCATTCAACTTTGATCGAAATCTATCGATGTCTGCGAAGGGAAATAAGCAATACGAGTCCCAAAGAATTAGCCTACATTGCAGTCGACCGCTATAATACAACGATTCACTTTGTGACCAAAAGGAAATCTAGTGATGTATTCTTTAATCGAACCGAAAGAATAAACTACCAAGGACTGACAGATTTTAGAAGTAAGGTCCACAGGAAAATTAAAGATCGAATTAGAAAAAATCAAGAATCGCGAAACCTTCGACTAAATAGGAAAAGGAAAGGCATAAAAAAGTTTAAGGTAGGAGACCATGTCTATGTAAGGGACAAACAAATTAAGAGTAAACAAAAACCACTCTATAAAAAGGAAAGGGTTCGCCAGGACAACCGAGTAACCCTTGAGACGGACACTGGTAGGAAAATTCACAAGGTACATATAAAAACTAGGGCTCAATAATAATAATCAACAAAAATAAAAATAAAAAATTTAAACACGATCAGGTGCACACCGAGGCAAAAGTATACAGAAACATATGTGAAAGAGAGCCCACTAAAAAATAGCAGAAAATGCTATATAAAAGAGGCATCTGTAGCCCACCAAAAAACAGCAATAAATGCTAGTTTGGCGTCTACAGCCCACAAACAAAAAAATAATAAAATTAAAAAAAAAAACAAGAAATACTATGTGAAAAAGGCTTTTATAGCACACTACAAAATAGCAGGGAATGATAAATAAAAGAGACATATACTATAGCAAAAAAGGCAACTCTTCTACCGCAAGACTTGATAAGCCCACAGAAATCAAAGCGGACCACAAGTTTTTGTTTTATTTGCAATAAATTTAGCAAACTTTGATTTCAGTTAAAGATTATTGCAGAACTTTTGGATTCTGTGGTCTTGTCAATACCAAATTCATAACCTTATAATCGCGGGGACGGGAAATAAAGTAGTTAAGTGATTAGATAGAATAATAGTATAATAGTATAAAAAATAATGGAAAAACATAAAGAAATTCTTAATAAAAAAAAAACAACAACAGAATACTAATTCTTAACGGATAAGCGAAACACCAACAATTAATTAAGTAAAGAATGTTTAAACAAAAGCACTAACAGTTACCGGAAAAGAAAAACACATCCTAGCGGCTATTTAAGAGAAATTTATTTGGAAGAACCTAGACTAATCTCAGACAAAGCACAGTTTTCTCACCGTCCCCGAAGTAAGGTACAAAAAATGTAAAATTCATAAAACTTGCGGTGTGGATATCTAAAAAGGCCACAATAATTCAAACTTTTTTTCTTTCTCATAAAATTATCGAAAGTCAGTTTACTCTTCATATCCGGCGTTTGCGGCCTCAACATATACAGCTACGAATCCCCTCTGGTGACTATTGATCATGGGCATGGCTGGATCTTGAATGGACACTTTAGTCTCGTCCACGTGATTGACCTTAACTACTTTAACATAGCGTTGGAAAAACTAAGAGAGACAACACGGTATGAGATCGAAAACGAAGCAGTGAGGACAGTTTTACAATTCCATCTGAACCAGGCTGAGCTACGTCTTGAAGAACTTCAGATGGCCACGTCTTGAAGAACTTCAGATGGCCACGTCTTGAAGAACTTCAGATGGCCAAATTGAGAAAGACACGTTCTATTGACTGGATCGGTTCGGCATGGAAATGGATTGCAGGCTCTCCAGATGCTGCGGATTGGGACTATATCCTTCGAAGCCTAAACGAGGTGGTGACCAACAACAACCACCAATATCGCGTCAATGACAAGCTCTTTAACAGAACCCGTGAAGCAATTGAGAAAGCAAATCAAATTATGGTTCACATTAATGCAATCAGCAAGAGTGTTACAGAAGAAAACCTTGAACTTCTGGACCTAAGTAAGGTTCTCATCCTTAAAGAACAAGTATCGGAGGTGGTGCAAGCGTGCCAAATGGCAAAAACGGGCATCGTGAACACGAACCTGCTTGATCGAGAGGAAATCCATAGACTTATACTCGAAGAAGAGTCCTTACCATACCAAAACTCAATCGAGGCTATAGAACACGGATCGGCATCCGTATACTCGAACGGAACACTTCTTCTGTATGTTCTTTCCATGCCAAAGGTGAAGCCGGACAGCTATCGACTCTTAATGACACGAGCTGCTATTATAAATGGACGACACGTGGTACTGGACTATGAGAAAATGTTGATAAATCAGGACGAAACGTTCGGTATTAAAAATGATTGCCCGTCCATTGGCAATTACTCAATTTGCGCACCCAAATCGTTGGCTAGACTACCCGAAGACGAATGCATGCGAGATTGTTAAAAGGCGCAAATGCGAAATGTCAATTCGAACCATCCAGCAGCATAATCATAGAAATGATGGACGAGACATCACTATTCCTAACGAACTTTTGGGGTAAAATCCAGGAAAAAAACTACGAAAATGTCCTGAATGGAACATATGTCGTTTTGCTCAACAACGAAACCATCGTAGTGGGGAACCAAACGTTTACCAGCAGGTCGGCAAGGGTAGTACAGGCTTTGCCACCTGCATTAACAAACGTGAGGAGTAATGGCCTGAAGCTGAATTTGGGCTACATCCACGAGCTTAGCGTAACAAACATCCGACACCTAAGAAAATTGGGCGAAACCTTTCACTTTTCGCTGATTATCGACACCGTTGCTNCAGGTCGGCAAGGGTAGTACAGGCTTTGCCACCTGCATTAACAAACGTGAGGAGTAATGGCCTGAAGCTGAATTTGGGCTACATCCACGAGCTTAGCGTAACAAACAT
Organism: Rhagoletis zephyria; assembly: GCF_001687245.7. Classification (NCBI taxonomy): domain Eukaryota; kingdom Metazoa; phylum Arthropoda; class Insecta; order Diptera; family Tephritidae; genus Rhagoletis; species Rhagoletis zephyria. Next base: position 37,931 of record NW_016161353.1, read on the forward strand.
CCGACACCTACGAAAATTGGGCGAAACTTTTCACTTTTCGCTGATTATCGACACCGTTGCTTTGACGATCCTTGCATCAATATGCTACGTAATTTGGAGGAAGATTACTACACCTATCTAGTTTCCCAGGCTCAATCGCTCAATCAAACAAGATCAGCCACACGCCCACTTCAAAGATCTACGTCAGGAACTACCTCATCAACGGAACGCAGATGTTAAAAGGGGGGTTGCTAATACGGGGGCTAACACACATACCTGTGTGAATGTGCTGACGCCACACTTTCCCTGAACACGCGCATAACCAGTGCGGGTAATTGAACCCGCAAGCAAAAATAATCGAACATGTGTTAGTATAATTGAATCTATGGGAAGCGCAGCGTCAGCAGTTAATTCAGCCGGTTAGAAAGTAAGTCATAGTATTAAGAAATATGTTGTGTTCATTGTACTTTAACTTTTTCAAGTTCACGGATGTGAGCTCGATGACTTGGATGATAAAATATTAACGAAACAAAGCATACGTTTCATATAAGTTTGATTTTGTAATAAGTACTTGTGTGCATAATATTTGTGGTTTTTCCATTCCCTGCATAGATTTCAAGGATATCTGGTTTGCCGACACGCGAACACGCAACATCTAAGAAGCAAACCATATCTAAATCTAAACCACACTTTTCCAAAGGTTGACCTTGAGCATTATTGATTGTGATTCCGAATTCCAATCGAAATGGGAATTGCAACCTTTTAAATTGAAATGGTGTATCGGTTGGAATCATGGGAATTCTTCACCTTTGAAAGGCCACGTTAAAATCTTTGCTTACACTACGTTCTTCATAAATCTCTTATCTGCGAGTCGAGTTCAAAAATTCCGTTGGATAATTAGCTACTTCATCTGTATCCACAACGACGTATATGTTATTTCCTCACTTTGAATGCTGGATTGAATATTATTACTATTGAACATTAGTGGTACTCACCAAAGTGAGCAAGTTGGCTGGCAGTCTGGTAAATGACCATATCAGCTCAAGCAACGACTGTTGCCAATACCACTATAATTTAGTTGATAGACAATCTTATTCTATGCAGCAAGAATATCTCGTTCACTGAGCCAATCGTGATTCCAATAATTAATTTTATTAATTAAGAAACATTCTTTCAATCAGTTCTCCTTTCGCTGTTTCTAAGTAACAAAAATTATCGGACAATAAAATTCGTCTTAATCTCTCATTGACTGGCAGCTTTCCTTTCCCAATGCTCGTAATTATCGCGATAATACTTCGGCTGTAGTGTATGTTCTGTATGTTTCCTGTATGGCTGGTATGTTTCCACGCAAATCTTGCAACAATCGATCAGGAACATTGTTAAATCAATACACGGGCGAGGTCAATTAAGCAAGTATATGTAAATGTTTTATTTGCAATATTAAACGAACGAGGAAGTAGTAGAAAAAATATTCTATGTACAGGTTTTTATATATGAAAAAAAATGACAGTTAGGAATGTCAGACAACAAAGTTAAATAGCTGAATACAATAGCCAATTAAAATATGCCACGTATTAATGAACTTAACGAAAGTTGATTTTGCAATTTAGTGTTGCCAATAAACAATGTTGCTTTCAACACTCTCACTCATTGTTTAAATGCGACATCCCTAAAAGCTTTAAATTACTCTTAAAACGTTGACTTGTTAAGGGCTTCGTAAATATATCAGCACGTTGCAGCTCAGTGTTGACATATTTGAATTCAACAGCTTTATTCTTTTGTAGCTCCCTGATGAAATGCAGCCTTATATCAATATGCTTCGTACTGTGATGCAATCCCGAATTTCCTATGAGTCGAATTGCACCCTGATTATCGACGTTAAGAATCGTAGGTGAATCTTGAATGTAACCAACATCAGATAGAAGTTGTTGAAGCCAAATTAACTCCTTGGCCCCTTCGCACGCGGCCATACACTCGGCTTCCGTTGTGGACAAAGCAACCGTTTTTTGACGATGGCTCCTCCTGGTTACGACACTGTCGTTTATGAGAAACGCATAGCCTGTTGTAGATCGCCTTGTATCGATGTCACGAGCAAAATCTGCTTCAGAATAGCCTTCAAATTGAAGAGCATTACCTGATCTGTACTCTATGCAGTAGTCTATTGTCGCTTTCAAGTAACGAAATATCCTCTTGACGGCTTGTACATGACAGTTTTTAGGATTTTCGGTGAATTTGGTAACTTCGCCAACTGCATACGAAATATCAGGTCTGGATACAGTAGCTGCAAACATCAAACAGCCCACAGCTTCTCTGAATGGATATTTTACATTGCCTTCCTCGCTAGATTTCGAAAGATACACATTACTGTCACTTGGTGTTGAAATATCTTTTGCATCATCCATATTAAATCTTTTAAGTATTTTTAATATATAGGAACGCTGCCAGATTTTAATAGTTTTATTTAATCTGTCTCTGTGAATTTCAGGTCCAACATAGTAATTGTTTTCACCATAAGTGATACGAAAATTGCTTGACAATTTTTCAAAAAAAAAATTTAAAGCAGTTTTGCTAGGAGATATTATCAACCCATCATCAACATATAGAAGCAAAATAATCTTACGATTTTGAATACTCCCATAAAAGACACAATGGTCGGATCTGGATTGCTTCATTTTATATGTTTGTAAAAAATTAGTAAATTTTGAGTTCCAATTACGAGAGGCTTGCTTAAGGCCGTAAAGACCCTTTTTGAGACGCAAAACTAAATTATTACCGGAAGTAACATTGATGCCTTTTGGAATACTCATATAAATTTCCTCACTGAGGTCGCCATATAAAAACGCAGTTTTTACATCAAATTGCATCATCTCCATATCTTCAAAAGCAGCTATCGCCATGGCAACTCTCACTGAATCATATCGCACTACTGGCGAATATGTCTCCTTATAGTCTATACCAGGTTCTTGCGAATAACCTTTGGCCACTAATCGTGCTTTAAATACTGGTTTTTGATTTGGTATTGATTTAATTTTAAACACCCATTTGCAGCCTACAATATTTTTATCACAGGGTTTTTCGACCAAATCCCAAGTATGATTAAGCTCAAGGGAGCTTATTTCCTCGTTTATAGCCACTATCCAGTTTTCTGCATATTCCGAATTCACCGCGTCATCATATGAATCCGGTTCTGGGATAGCTGCAAAACAGCCCATGTAATCGTAACCAAAACGTTGAGGGGGTACAACTTCTTTCCGTAGGCCATACCGCTTGTGCTCTCTTGCGTCAATACTTGAATCAGTAGATGCAGAATTGGTAGGTGTAGTCGACGCGTCGGTTGTTGATGCTTCCGTTTTCATCGAAGCCTTTGGTGTGCTAGATATATGCTGTCGAAAAGGTGAAAAAACGTTTTCATCTTGTTGTTGTTCATGGCTAAGATTGTTTGTTTCTTCTTCGTCCTCATCGTGAAAAGGTCCAACTCTTATTAGCTTTTCGTTGAAAACGACGTCGCAGCTAATAACTACCTTAGCTGTCTCTTGATCGTACAGACGAAAATTTTTTGACGAAGGTTCATAACCAACTAAGAACATCTTCTTTGCTTTGGCGTCCCACTTTTTTCTTCCGAGCTGTTTGGGAAGGTAGACCATGCATTCGGTGCCAAAAACCTTCAAGTGACTCAAATCTGGCTTTCTACCAAACCAGCTTTCGAATGGCGTTTTTAACCGATTTGCCAATGCTGATCGATTAAGAATATATACTGCCGTTCTTACGGCTTCAGGCCACAAAGTTTTGTTTAGACCGCTTGCCAGCAACATGGTACGAGCTGATTCTTGAACGGTCCTATTTTCCCTTTCGATGAAACCGTTTTGCTCCGGGGTGTACGGCGAGATCCTCTCAATACCATTGTTCGCCAGCAGCTCGGCGACGTCTTTATTCATAAACTCCGTGCCGTTGTCGCACCGAATATATTTCACAGTTTCGCCAGTCATGTTGCGTACCATAGAAATGAAACATTTCAGTTTTTGGAGCACTTCAGATTTATTAGATAAAAAATAAACATACCTGAAACATGTGCTTTCATCCTTAAGCAACATGAAATAGCGAACTCCACCAACACCAGGCTCAGGCATAGGGCCGCATAAATCCATGTGAAAGTACTCGCATTTGTTTGCTTTGCGCTTTTCTGCAGCTCCATGTGATGACCGATGCATTTTTCCTCGCTTGCAATCTTCACAAAAGAAATCGCTTATGTCCGTCACATTAGTACCATCAGCTAAATGTTTATCACACATGGTTTTTATTGTTGCTGTATTATGTGTCCAAGTCTGCAATGCCATTGTTGCAGTGTATCAAGATGTGCTGAGTTTGCTGCATAATCATTTCGCTGTATAAACATCATTCTAAATTGATTTTTAGAGTCACGAGTGCCCGATGCCAACTTATTTTTGTTTTTATCCATCAACACACAAGATTTGGATTCGATTAACATCGAGAAGCCTTTTGTTGTTGCTGACCCAGTAGAAAACAGGTTTTGCCGTAGTTGAGGGACGTATTGTACATTTGTGAGGACACGTGGTATCCACTTGTTGTTTACCAGAGCATATATTTGTATAGTACCGAAGCCTCTAATGGGGAGTTTCTAATTATTTGCAATGTAAACATACCGGTCTGAATTTGACATCTGTAAATCTGCGAACCACTCTTTGCGTGAAGTCATGTGCTCTGTAGCACCTGAGTCAGCGATCCACACGTCACTATATGGAGCTGACATAACATCTGACGTTGACGCAATAAATGCTACCTCATCACCGTTTTTGTCTTTCTGCTTGTTGCCTTCGTCTTTTTGTTTGATTTGTCTTTTCTTTGCACGGCATTCTCTCTCCCAGTGTCCAATTTTATTACAAAAATTGCATTTTGATGTGCGCTTTCGTTCGGCGATTGACTTCTTGAATTTTCCCGACTTTGCATTAAACGCAGCTTCTGTAACTTCTGCATTGCTATTCTTCTTGAATTGATCTTCTTCCAATTGTAGCTTTGCCATCAAATTTTCTATAGTTCTGCCTTCCTTTACGTTGTACCACACGGTTTTGAAGTTTTGGTACCTTGATGGCAAACTGCTTATGATTCGTACCATCTTAATATTGTCGGATAGCTTTTCTCCTTGTGCCTCTATTTCTGCCGCCAAGGATGATACCTTCGACACATATGCTGCAACTGGCTCGTCTTCCTGCATTCGTAGCGAGAAATATTCTTCATAAAGGCACATAACCTTGACTTCACTTTGTTTGTCGCGGATATTTCTCAACTTATCGTAGACTTCGTTCGAACTGGTACATGACAGCACATGGTTTGCTTGATCCTTTTCGATAGAAGTAATAAGGATTCCCATGGCCTTACCATCACGCTTCATCCATAAATCCTTTTGATCTTGGGAGACCGAATCATTGAGTTTCGATGTCCCTTGTACTATTCCTAATAGTCCATGGCCTTTTAACACCGCATCGACCTTGAACTTCCACAATCTGTAGTTGCTGTTGTTTAGCCGGTGGGAAATATCGATGGATTCCTCAGTCATTTTATTTAATTAATTACGATTAACTTTTCTAATTGCAACTTTGTATTTACTTTAATTAACTCTTATTTAATTGAACCACGCTGGGCCCATAACCTGTTAAATCAATACGCGGGCGAGGTCAATTAAGCAAGTATATGTAAATGTTTTATTTGCAATATTAAACGAACGAAGAAGTAGTAGAAAAAATATTCTATGTACAGGTTTTTATATATGAAAAAAATGACAGTTAGGAATGTCAGACAACAAAGTTAAATAGCTGAATACAATAGCCAATTAAAATATGCCACGTATTAATGAACTTAACGAAGGTTGATTTTGCAATTTAGTGTTGTCATTAAACAATGTTGCTTTCAACAAACATTAAGCAATTTTGTATGTGCCATGGTGCACTCATCTCAAATAATGAGTTTAAATTTCGTAATACATTTCCGTATCGGATGTTCTGGAAATATTGCACGTGGGAGTTTCGATGATTTATATGTTCAATGGCAGCTTAAGAGCTGAATGAGAGCGCATCAACCTGGTAACAATGTCGCAGCAATCCCAGACGAAGCGATAGCTAATGTTATGTTAAGTTTTTGGTCGAAACGTTGCCAGGATCAATCTGATAAGAAATATTTTCCTAGTTCCTCCTGGCGCATCCAAGAAGAAGGTCCCCCGACTCCGTCACTTATCATTTGCACATTCTTCTTCTACTTTGGCTTTGTAACCGCCTAAGCCATTTTGGCCGAGCTCGAAAAAGAACGCCAGTCATTTCTCTCTGCGCCAACTTGGTCTCTCCATTTCAGTGGCGGCTCCCTATTCCTCTGCTACTACCAGCGGATTGCGAGACGAATTCTTTCACACCTGGAACTGCGGTTCCTATTGGAGCGACGTGTCTAAGCCAGCGGAGCCGCTGTATTTTCATTCGCTGCACTATGTACATTTCGTTTTAAACCTCATACGACTCATCGTTCCATCGTTTACGGTAATCCCTTCGCCCACACATATAAGCCTGTAAATCTTCCGTAAGATCTTTCTCTCGAATACTTCAAGAGCCGCCTCATCGAATGTTGTCATTGTCTAAGCTTCTGCGCCATATAACAGCTCGGGCATGATAAGTGACTTATAGAGTGCTGTTTTTGTACGTCGAGTGAGGACTTTCCCGAAATTATAACTGTCAACAGTGACGTGGGTTCCAAGGCGTGAATGCGCTGACTTCTTATTTTATGACAGGAGATACTTCATCTTGTCCTCATTTAGCACCAGGCGCATTCGCTTTGCTTCCTTATCCAGCTTGGAAAAGGCAGAACAGACTTCGCGATTTTTGTTACCGATGATTGCGATGTCAAAATTACCATTCCCACGACAGCCGGTTCTACGTACAGGAATGACTCGGGTTTCACCCGACCAAGGGCTGTTGTTTCGGCGATCTAACCCCGTTTAGGTCGGCGAAGTATCTCAGAAGTTGTCCGTCCATAGGGCTACATTCACTACGTATTCTCCTACTCAGGGCTGGCATCGAGTCAAACCC
>NW_016161353.1:48270-52463 GCF_001687245.7 Rhagoletis zephyria
ACGGAATATCCTGGTCTGACATATCGTGCAGATTGTAGGGGGAACCAGGAGATGTTGGCGGCGGCGCGTGGGTGGTGGTGCGGTTGTGTGTGTTATGTGGTCTGTAGTGGCTGTGGTACGGTCTGTGGTGTTATTATGTTGTTGTGTAGTGGTGACTGTGTGAGGCTGCTGTGTGAGTGTGTGGGGCTGCTCGGGCGGACTGTGGTTAGCCGTGGAGTCTGCTCTGTTTGAGGAACAGGGGGCCACGTACGACGTGGTCCACTGTCGATGTGTCCGTAGTCCCGAGCAGACTTTGAGGTGACTCCACCCCTCGCAGGCATTACACTTGACTGAGGTGGAGTTGTGGTGTAATCGTCTCCGGCATACACAGCAGGTGTATGTTTCTGGCCCTAAAAATCACCATCTCTATCGAAAACCAGAAATCGAAAAAATGAACATAGAAGTGCAAAAATTCATGGAATCAATAAATTTATTTTTACTAACTCTTTTATTTTAAATTTTTATTAGGTACTTTTGAAAGTTGAGCGCATCTTGAGTTTATAGAACTTTTTATTAAGCAAGTAGTTTTTAAGGAAAGAACACAACCGACTTCAATTCTCATATTCAAATTTAGGGGTACCGTTAATTTCTTCATGATCCAATCATCGGATCTCTAAAACAAATTACGAGACGAACCTTGAGGTACTACCTTTCTAATAAAAAAAGGATTATTGAAAACGGTTCACGTGGTCCAAAGTTATGTATTCCGGCGAGATGATAACCTCCCTTTTTTGAAGTCGGTTAAAAGCGTTTGAGTTCTGTTAACCTGTAAATAAAGTGCAGGTTATGAATTTTAAAACGTTTATTTATTTATTACATACTGTACATAAAACTTGCATAAATGTATTTTAAAGAGCGTATTATCTGAAGCAAATTTTCAGTATTTGCCGGTGATATATCTTCAGAAATATAAAACCCCCCCTAAAATATATTCCTGGGTGCGCCCCTGTACCCCAGACATATTTTGGATTGTAAGTCTTCTTAAAAAAATGAGAATCAAAAATTTTGTACGCCCACGTATGATAGACATTTGATTTCGTTTTATTATACATTATGTATAAATGAATTATATTTTTATAAATCATATGTTTTGAGTCATATGTTTTTGAAAAAAATACACAGTAGTAATTTTAAAATTTCAAAATTACATTTCTCGACTGAGAAATAAGATAATGGCTGAATTTCTTTATTCATTCTGAACGTTTGGAATAAACTTTTTTGTTTACTTATTCTTTAGAACGTTCCTGATGATATGTTAACGTATATTTCAAAAGCATTCTGTTTATTCCGGCTGTGAAATGGGATTATCCGGAATGTATAAAGAAACGCAGCCAATATTAGCACTCCATGCCAATAAATCATAGCGCTTTCGACAAAAGCAATATTTTGATAGTAATTTTTTGTACTTTTTGTTATACTAATATTATGGATTTTGAGACGAGAAACACGACTCCACTGTTTAAAAACCGAAAAAAATGACAACTGCTCAATTTGAAAAATGAATTATACATATACATATTGCAACTTCTATGATTTGCATGCAGCTGTGCATCCTTCACACAATTTTATATCCCTCGAACAACAAGTCAGTTTTAATGCTATTCAATACCTTTCATTTAAGCCACGGTAGAAGTCTCTAGGCCCTTTGAGAGCTAAATTGCTGAAATTTCATTTGACATTTTACACCCTTTTTTTGTAATTTCGGAGTAAAAACTAGCACAGCAGTTTCGAAGTTTGGTTTAAAATTGTTATAACTTGGCTCTTAGACGGCCTAAAGACTTCTACCTTGGCTCAAATTAAACGTCTTGAATTGCACTTATTGTTCGAGGGATATAAAATGAGTGAAGAACGCACAGCTGCATGCAAATAGAAAAAAATTCAATAAATAATGCATTTTTTTAATTAAGGTGTTAAAATATTTTTTCCAATTTTGAACAGTGGAATCGTGTTGCTCGTCTCAAAATCTATAATTCTAGTATAATAAAACATAAATACATTGTTTGTTTTGGAATAAATCCCGAGGATTTTGCATGTTTTTTTGAAGAACACTACTTTTCATCAATTTTTTTAAGGTCAAGGGGTAAATGTGGCTCAGCGGCAATATGTTTTCGTGAAAGGGATTTACTTTAGCTTTCAAACCCATTTTGTTCGTATCAAAATGCTGCTTCTGTCGAAAGCGCTACGATTAATTCGCAAGCATTGTTTAAAAAGCACAAGAGTGTAATTGAAATTCTTAACCTCGATTTCTCGCCCGACTCGGCTGGGCGACTCTCCTATTTACATTTATTTTTTTCAGGCTCACCCCTTCAATTGGTAATACCACGGTCGCAGATATCACATACAAATTTTGGTTGCGGTTGGAGACAGTTAAGGCGTGTCGCACGGGGGCCAAAGTTCAGATTCCTCTATAGAGACTCAAAAAATTAAGATTAATTTTTTTTTGGCAACTCATACCCAAAATCGATACTTCTGTAGTCGAAGATATCACATATAAATTTTGTTCCCGATTGGAGTCGGTTAAGGCGTGTCGCAATAGGGTCCAAGGCGAGATGCTCTATGGAGACTAAAAAAATAAAAAATATCTCGTTCATTATATACCCAAAATCGATACTACAAAAGTCGAAGATATCACATAAGAATTTTGGCCCCGATTGGAGTCGGTTAAGACGTCTCCATAAGTTAATTTAAATTTTATCCCTGGTGTGCCACGCCTTAACCGACTCTAATCGGGGCCAAAATTTATATGTGATATTTTCGACTATAGTAGTGTCGATTTTGGGTATTAGATGAAAAAAAAATTAATTTTTTGAATCTCCATAGAGGAACTTTGCCACCTATGCAACACGCCTTAACCGTCTCCATTCGAGACCAAAATTTATATGTGATATCTTCGACTATAGTAGCATCGACGTAGGAGTTGAGGCTTAGGAAATATGATGTAAAAATTTGCTTCGTATATTTAAGGACCCCCCCTAATATCCATACATAAATAATAATAAATCAAGCATATTTGACAAATGACTAATTTTTCACTGGTTTATTTATTTTATCGGTTTAAATTGAAAATACATTGGTGCAACCTATGGCAACATACTGTGCTTTCGAGTTCATATTTAAACTCTCTAAAATTATCCTCCTCAAAAATATTTCCAACAGTCATCTTTCTTAAGCCTCTTTACTTTGATACCTATATTGTAATAAATCATTTATTTTATCAATTATGTAAATTGGGTTAAATTTGCAAACAGGTGTAACACAGGTTGTAATATATCATTTATTTTATCAATTAAATTGAGTTAGATTTTCAAACAGGTGGTAACCCTCCTCAAACATATTTTCTGCTGTAAACCTTCTTAAAACTGTTTAGTTTGACACATGGCAATATTTCATTAATTTTATCAATTTAACTGAATCAAAATTTTTTAATAGGTGGCAACCCTCTTCGAAAATGTCTCCAACAGACATACTACTTAAACTTTTTAATTTGTTACCTATATAANAGAAACGCAGCCAATATTAGCACTCCATGCCAATAAATCATAGCGCTTTCGACAAAAGCAATATTTTGATAGTAATTTTTTGTACTTTTTGTTATACTAATATTATGGATTTTGAGACGAGAAACACGACTCCACTGTTTAAAAACCGAAAAAAATGACAACTGCTCAATTTGAAAAATGAATTATACATATACATATTGCAACTTCTATGATTTGCATGCAGCTGTGCATCCTTCACACAATTTTATATCCCTCGAACAACAAGTCAGTTTTAATGCTATTCAATACCTTTCATTTAAGCCACGGTAGAAGTCTCTAGGCCCTTTGAGAGCTAAATTGCTGAAATTTCATTTGACATTTTACACCCTTTTTTTGTAATTTCGGAGTAAAAACTAGCACAGCAGTTTCGAAGTTTGGTTTAAAATTGTTATAACTTGGCTCTTAGACGGCCTAAAGACTTCTACCTTGGCTCAAATTAAACGTCTTGAATTGCACTTATTGTTCGAGGGATATAAAATGAGTGAAGAACGCACAGCTGCATGCAAATAGAAAAAAATTCAATAAATAATGCATTTTTTTAATTAAGGTGTTAAAATATTTTTTCCAATTTTGAACAGTGGAATCGTGTTGCTCGTCTCAAAATCTATAATTCTA
>NW_016161355.1:0-2384 GCF_001687245.7 Rhagoletis zephyria
CGTTTTTCTTATTAATTCTTATTGCAAGTTATATATTTTTACAACTTAGCACAATTAAAACGCGTTTACTGTCGAAAAATTTAATATTAAGAAAATGTGGTCTTCTGACATTTTCTTTTAACATCCACTTCGGCTTGTGGTACACAAATGAATATAATTAAATTAAATTGGAAACTGTTTCCGAAGCTTTCCAGAAACACATCCCTGGATGTAGAACAACCTTAGGGTTAAACGTAATCGTGGCGCACCGTGTGTTATAAGGCCACAAAATAACAAAAACAATAAGAAGTGTAGTTAAACTCAGTTTCTTTAGAATAGTATCTAGTTCATTGTGTACAAATTTCAAATCAATCGATGCATAAACGTGTGGAATATAGCGAAAATTTCGCCCAAATTGGCCGCTGTGAAAAATCATTTTTTGTGGCTTTTTCGACATGAAGGCTTGAAAGCCAAAAGTCGCCCTGCGACGATATGCGCAGAGAGAGGCGATTTTTATTTCGGGCATTGCGCGACCTTCTATTTATAGATCTTAGATACAAGCTATGAAATGTTACATAACTTGCTGTCTCCACAGGCAAAAGTTTTTATCTTGATAATGTTGTCAGACAAAATTTTGCCAATGGAGACCGCATATTGCTCTTGGCAAGCAATAATTATCAGAGCTTTTATCCCACAACAGTCGGGTCTACGTAACCGATTTATATCTGGCCAAGGACTGTCACTCCAGCAACACTCCCCAAAAACCCTTTGGGGAACTTGTATGCTGCTACAACAACAACAGAGCTTTTATCTTGATAAATATTGCCAGCAATTTAGTACTTTGACAGCTACATTTTCATATGCGCGATAACTTCGTGGCGGCAACATTATTTTAATATTAATATTTTAATACAAAAGCAAAAATTGAGCTTTTTTCTATTAAAATATTTGTTATTATGTATTTGGGTGTAAAATAGCATATTTTTTAAGTTATTAAATCCGGCAAAAATAGCCATCTTACAAATGCTTTTATCAAGACAAAAAATGCCCACGCACAAATATTGCCTCTGATAAAATTTATGTCAGGCAATAAAAATGACAATTGGTAGGCCGTAACATAGAACAGGAGGTAGCGGTAATTTCTGCATACTCAACTCAATATTTGTAGGTATAAATTTTTTGGATTATGACACTATTGAAGTAAATAAACGATATGTATCCTACAAGATTTAATGACTATTTACATGTAAAATTCACAAACAGAACGCATAACGCAAAGTTAATCGGAAAAAGGGTGACCACAGTTAAATTTCACACTTTACAAACCCGCATACGTNATATACATATGTACATATATATGTACCCCTGGACAAGATTTAATGACTATTTACATGTAAAATTCACAAACAGAACGCATAACGCAAAGTTAATCGGAAAAAGGGTGACCACAGTTAAATTTCACACTTTACAAACCCGCATACGTTCACATAGTATATGTACCCTGCAAACCAAAGTTCCCGAAACCTTAACGAAATTTTAAAGAAACTCGGAAATGTGCTTCAAAGTCTGTAATGATTTCTTTACGAATTTTCAAAGAAAATCGTATGAAGGGGTTGACACGAACTCGTAAAGAAATATCTGCAGGATTTTTTTAACTAAAATTCTAAAAGATTTCTTTAGGAATATTTTGTTAAATTTCTGAATGAAAATTCTAAATGATTTCTTTAAATATATTTTGTTCAATTTCTAAAGGAAAATTCTAAAAGATGTCTCTAAGAATATTTTTCCAGCATTCTGAAGAAACGTTAGAATAGATTTCTTAAAGAATATTTTGCCAACCTACTGAAAGAAATTAAACACGGAAATTTTTGGAAATTAATCGCTAAAGTTTATTCGGTTTATATACTATATGAAATGTATGAGAGAGGGATTTCAATTACTATCCGGCTGTTTGCGAGGGTAGCGACCAAATAATTACATTATTATTATTATTATTATGAGCCTTGAGCACTGCGACCTCTAAGGTGGACTATTGTGCGTGGCCTTTTACCCTATATATGAAGGCTTTTAATATAAGCTAGCACTTCGGTGGGCTTTTTGTTCCATATTTCGAATGGATTAAGTGTTGTACCACCTAGGTGAGCGAGTCTGCGTCTAGCGAGAGCAACACATTCACAAAGGATGTGTTCTGGCGTTTCTTCGTCCATCTCACAGAAGCGACAGACGCTCGTGTCTGAAAGATTCATTTTACTGAGGTGATAACGCAGGGAACAATGTCCCGTGTAGTACCCAGTGAGAGTTCGAAGGTCCTCCCTGCCTAGATTTATGAGCTTTTTTGAAGCTTCTTGTGATGGACAGATGAACCGCTTAGCTTGTCTTTGCCCCGGACATTCATTCCAGTGCCT
>NW_016161355.1:9095-13247 GCF_001687245.7 Rhagoletis zephyria
AAGCAAAGAAGCGAAACAAATAAAATATTGGAGGACATTCTACTTTGCATTTCCGGAAATGAAGCAAAGAAACGAATTAAAAAAGAAATATTATAGGACATTCTGCTTTGCATTCCCCGAAATCAAACAAAGAAGCGAAATAAATAAAATATTGTTGGACATTCTACTTTGCATTACCGGCAATGCCTAAAAGAAGCGAAAAAATTCGAGGTCATTATAACGCTATGCCTTCTAGAACACGTTACCACTAAAAGCGATTACCGATTTTTTGCTGGGTACATACATTTAATTTTTAGCTGTATGTATATGAACTTACTAGCTCCTTCCGCATGTCATCACTTGATTTCAAGCTCCGCTCAAAATCAAATATTGCATCCTTCGTGGTCAATGGTAGTTGTGGTAATAGCGTTGTTCTCTGTTTTTTATTTTCCTGCAGGGAAATTTCTACTTTGTGTCTTAGACCTACGAACTCTTCTGTCATGAAGTCGCAGTCGGTTGTTTTCTTTTAATACTTCATCTAGCTTGTTATTAATTTCTGTAAAATTAAAGTGCTTATAAACATACACTATATACTGTGGTATTTTAGTTAATGATGAAATAGCAGCATTAATCGCAATATTAAACTTACCTTTTTGGCTTATTCTTATTTTTTTAAATTTCGGTTTTTATAAATAAACGCGTTTATAGCACAAAATCACAAAAAAATATATATATATTTTTTTTGTGCGTCAGAATTATTTTATATTTTCAATGCCGATTGTGACATTATTATAATTACATTAGCCGTGTTTTATTTGTCCAGAAATTTAAGCTATTAGCTTATTTTGTATGGAGGTCTTACCCAACATAATTATATTGGCTTATGAAAAGCTTGGCTTGTATATTGAACAAGAGGCATTGCCATTCAGCATCAGAAATTTTCTCCTTAAGCCAATCAGAAAGAGGCAAAAACTTACTTTGACACTATATGCAGTCAAACAACTGTCAAAATTAGGCTAACATAGGAAATAAGCTAATTTCGTTTTATTTGACCAAGATTTAGCTATTTGCTTGTGATGGTTGAATAAAACATGCCTATTATTGATTTTCTTCCGAAATTTCTTAAAAGAATCGAAGTGTGCACAGTCCATTTCATCATAGAAAATTCGGCAAAAAATCGGAAAGAAAATAATGGAATCTTTACGTTTTTCTTTCGCTATTTCGTAAAACAATCGAAGTGTGCACAGTTTATTTCATTTTAGAAAATTCGGCAAAAAATCGGAGGAGATCTTTACGAATTCTTTAAAATTTCTCTACAATTCAGAATATTCTGTAAAAATGGTTTGCAGGGTAGTTAACAGCAGATATTTATGTATCTATAGCATTTTATTTACCTTAAAGCATTGAGAGACGGCAATGTTAATCCGGATTAATGTCGCAGTTGATCCGATCAAAATTTTACCCTAACTGATGCAGTAATGCGGATTAACGAGTCCCAAGGCCAGCCAAATTTTCATTCTATTTATTTTTTTTTAAATTAATTCAGTTATTATCTTCATTTATTTTTAAATGTAATAATAGTTGGTGTAGACTTTTTTAATAACACTTAACTCTAAAAATGTAAATTAATTAATAATAAAATAAAATATGTTCTTATTCTTTATTGGCACTGCAACATCGTAGGGCAGTGTTGTCCAACCGGTATTTTAGGCGCCCCCAAACAAACAGATGGACAGAAGAATACTCTGTATCAACCTACGCCATTTCTGGTTATTGTAAAAGCGAAAGTGTCAATTGAAAATGAAAATCGTGAGTTTTAAATGAGAAAGCTTCAACTGAAAGTGAGAGTAACCAATTGTAAATGAGATTAGGCAATTGGTAATGAAAATATTTCTGATATCCAAACACATTAATAAAGAAATTCTCTATGACAATGTAAATAAGGCTCTCCGACTTGGCATTTTTAAATCATGTAATTGCAATTTTCAATAAAAGGTTACAGAAATTATGACTTCATTCCCAGCGTTTGTGGAGAAAATCGGCTTATAAAAGAGGCTGCTGGGGGAGAAAAATTGTCGGCTTTTCCCGTCTTTTACTTTTCTTTCGGACTCGGAAATTCTTGCGGGGTACAATCCAGCGCAGTATATGGGAACATTTTTCAGTTACGATCGAAATACGAA
Source organism: Rhagoletis zephyria (assembly GCF_001687245.7). Classification (NCBI taxonomy): domain Eukaryota; kingdom Metazoa; phylum Arthropoda; class Insecta; order Diptera; family Tephritidae; genus Rhagoletis; species Rhagoletis zephyria. The sequence goes on from NW_016161355.1 coordinate 11,255, forward strand.
AAGCGATGCATGAATACAAATGCAAAGATCCGTAACTAACAATGTTTTTGTGTCAAACGATGTGCGAACTTCCAATTCGATGAAATGCATCATAATTAATCAAAAAGTAAATTTTGAATTTTTGTTAGTTACATATGTATATTTAATACTTCTTTATTGGCAGCATGATAAAAAAGAAGGTAGTTTCATCAACCTAAAAGATAAACTGACGAATATACATGTGTGTAGAGAAGATGTTTTAGTGTCGTTTGATGTCGTTTCTTTGTTCACTAATATACCTACAATTCTAGCTGTGAGAATCATAATGAAAAACTGGGAGAAACTACAAAACGTGACGAACATTCCTAAAAGCAAGTTTCAAAATATGCTGGACTTTTGTCTTAAAGACAAAAATTATTTTATGTGCAATAATAAACTTTGCACGCAAACCTTTGGAATGCCAATGGGCAACCCCCTTTCGCCAATAATTGCTGACATCGTGATGGACGTGAAACTACCATTACGGAGCTGAAAAAACTCAATATTGACATTAAATTCATAACAAAATATGTAGATGACATCTTCGCAATNATTTACTTGAAACTACCATTACGGAGCTGAAAAAACTGAATATTGACATTAAATTCATAACAAAATATGTAGATGACATCTTCGCAATAGTCAAATGCAATAACGCTAATATTATCCTCCAACATCTGAACAAATACTATAACAAACTTCAATTCACTATGGAAATGGAAGTAAACTCAAGCATCCCTTTTCTAGACGCGCGTATACATAGAAGCGAAAATCGCCTTCTTCTGGACTGGTATTGCAAGCCCACATCTTCTGGTCGCCTGATAAAGTTCTTCTCTTCGCAACCAACTAAATACAAAATAAGCACCGCGAAAAATCTCATAAACAAAATATTAACAATAACAGGTCTATTCTGCACGTTACCGAAGATTTTGTAACCGGAAAATTGTATTACGAAAAAATGTTACCAGTTCTTGTCACCGCGATTCTAGGTACGTTGGTAATGCAGTTAAAATATTCAGCAATTCAGCTATGAAAAATTGTGCAAATCCTGGCATTGCATATTTCACGGGGCAATAATTTGTTACCAGCTTATGAGATGGTAACAAAATTTACCGGTTACAAGAGTATACAGAATGCGAAAAGGGTTTAAAAATTGACAGGAACTTTATTTACCGGTTACAATCGTTTTACTACCAGCGCAGAATAGACCTGTAAGCCACAAACAATTCCATGAAGCGAACATTGAGAAAATAAAGAAGATCCTAAAAAGCAACAACTACCCTGAGCATTTAACTCACAACTTAATAAAACAAAAAAAAATAATGCAAACAAACAATCATCATAATAGAACTTCAAGAACAGGCGCAATAAACTCAACAAAAAGATACCACAGTGACATACATCCCAAAGCTGACCGAAAACTTCGGCCGCGACTTTGCAAAACAACAAAACATAACACTTGCATATAAATCGAATTGCACATTATCCACTGTTTTTATTACAAGCTTTTATTTAACTTGGTCATCCCGCGGAAATCGCGAAAATTTCCAATCGATTTTAAACTAACTTCCTGACAAGTTACACTGAGGGAAAAAATATTAAAATCAAATAGAAACGTAATTGATCTTACTATGAACGTCAACGAAAGTACTGTATATTGGTAAATATTCAATTCAATTACGCGCATATTAAAATGACCGCGTTCGTACTGAAAAAGCATCCGTGAAGTGAATAATCAAGACAAAAACTAAAAAAAATTTAATTTGCATCTTGCCTGCAGTGGAATTCGAACCCGACCATCTCCGGATATCAACAACTTGTGGCAAGCATCTTTGCGCACTCAGCTACACCCAGGCATATAAATTTGCTTTCAAATGTTGAATATCCATTAACACCACAGCACGCAATTTATACTATGTATGTAGGTGTGTGTTGTCACCGCTCTCAGAGCGGCGCTCTGCATACTTGGGGTGCG
>NW_016161355.1:13262-20181 GCF_001687245.7 Rhagoletis zephyria
GCGCAAATCGTGGAAATTTCCAATCGATTTTAAACTAACTTCCCGACAAGTTAGAGACTTTAAATTTTCAGCATAGTTCCAATCTCGATGACAATGCAATTTAAAATATAAATGAATTCCCTATATGGTCCAGGGGTCTTGATTCAAAGTCGATCAAAAATTAGTAAAATTTATGGCTAACAGAGCGTAATTTGCCAAAGAACGTAAAACCAGAGCAAAGCTATTTATGGCAAATTCTAGATATCAACCTAGTCTAGATATGAACCTCGCTACAGCGGAAATGGGCGACACGCCAATTCTTTAACTGAAATTAACTGCTGCTATATGTACATATGTATGTATGTTTATACAAAACGTAAGCAAACAACATTTTGCATGCATAGTCTTCTGTTCTCTTTCATTGCAATTTGAATTATTTTAATATCTATTGCAAAATTTTGTACATAAAATAAAATAACACTTTTAAATATACAACGCTTTTATAAATGGACTAAAAATTAGAAAATAAAATAATGTAAAAAAAATATTTTTTTAAAAACAAGCTTTTATATAACATGTACAATCAAAGGAATAAAATAAAGTAGTGTAACAAAAGATTTTTTAGCAAGAAAATTTTNTCTCAAAATTTGTACTTTCTCTGTAGAAATTTTAGATCTATGTTATGTAGTTTGACCACCCTGTGGGGAAAATCTCTAGTTTTGAACTGGTGCGCTTCTAGTACATTTAGAACCACTACTAGTTTGCGATAAATCTCTTTTGTATGCAAAAAACTGGCGAATTAAAGACTGGTTCGGTTCTAGTGCGTCTCTTTTGCATGCTAGCGACTGGCGAATTTAACATTGCGATGTCCTAGGAAGTGTCAATTGTCCCCCGTTGCATCCCTTTGGCTCTAGTTCCGAACCAGTTCTAAATTCGACAGATAAGATCTAGTTCGTTTTGCATCCCTTTGTCTCTAGTTCCGAACCAGTTCCAAATTCGACAGATGAGATCTAGTTCGTTCTGCATCCCCTTTTCTTTAGTTCCAAACCAGTTCCTAATTCGACAGATGAGATCTAGTTCGATCTGCATCCATTTTTTATATGTAGTTCCCAACCTGTTATAAATTCGTCACCTTAGATCTACATTTCTAATCAGGCTTGTCGAAACATTTCCCTTCTATATTAAATACGATCGATTGAAGGAAGGACAATACAATCACAAATGTTTAAACGCATTTATTAAAAATTTATAAACCACATTAGTAGTAGTAGTAGTATTAAACTTAAGTAGTAAGTAAAAAACAAAAGTGCGTTCTGCTTAAAAGTAAAAATATTAGTTCACTTTGTCTTACTTGTCTAAATTTAAGCATATTGATTTTTAAGTAAATTCAGTTCTTTTTAAGCTTATATGTATATGAAGTACTTCGAAAGTTTTTGTCGTACTTAACTTAAATAAGATATACAGTCAGTCAATAAAGTTTAGGTACAGTGAAGTTTTTACAATACCGGCAACTATTTTTTAAATATTTTATTTTTCCCTAATTTTTTATAAAAATATGGTTAATTCTACACCAAAAACCCCAAAAATCAGAGTTCCAAACCTTATGCAAAATTAAATAAAACTGCGAATTTCCATCCAAGTATTGCAATTTACACTCTTTAGAAAAAAGTTAAGTACTCAGTTATTAGCCCATTCAATTTTAGTATAACAAAGTGCAAGTTTGAGGTAGCTAGGACTTACCATTGATATTTAGCAATTTTTTTTTTGTTGTTTGGTAAGTCCTAGCTTCCTCACACTTGCACTTCATTATACTAAAATTGAATGGGCTAAAAAACTTTTTCTAGAGAGCGTAAATAGAAAGTGAATTATTTTAATGAAATTTTGCAGAATTTTCTTAAATTTTGCACAAGGTTTGGAACTCTGATTTTTGGGGATTTTGTTGTAGAATTGACCATATTTTTATAAAAAATTACCGAAAACTAAAATATTTAAAAAATAGTTGCCCGTATTGTAAAAAATTCGTTGTACCTAAACTTTATTGACTGACTGTATTAAGGTAGCTGTGGTGGATTGCATAAAAAAAATTAATTTGTCTTTTCTTAAAAAAAAGGTAGCTCTGGTGGCTTGCATTTTTAAATAAATTTAGTGAGAAAGTGGTAATTATTTTGACACTTTTTTTTTAAATGCCTCTTTTTCTGCAACTGCATTGCCTTTCTCAATTGTCCTTCAGGATCTTGGCCTTTGTTTATGGAATCACTAAGTATAATCATTATTAAGCAACTCAAAAACTATACCAGCGTGATTACCGACGTATCCTTTTGGGAGGTAGCCGCACCCTTATAAGAGGAATAAGACCCAAACTTTTCAGGTCAAAATTTCAGTAGGTTGCGTCTGTATGGCCCTTTCAATTTTATAAATTATCATTATTTTTAAGTGGAAAAATATAACTCAAAAGTAATGATAATCTCTGCGCGAAAAAATAAAAATCATAAAATAATCATTATTTGTAATCCCAAAAATAAAAATCAAATAATAATTATTTCCGTTTGAGCGAAAAAAATAAAACTCAATAATAATTCTTAAAATAATGATTAAATGCTGATTCAAATTATTTTTCTCATAATGATTATCTTCCCTGCGTTTAAAATTTGAAATAAAATAGTTTAGTTAAAGTACCACATTTCACTGCTTTTGGCCTGGTGCGGGACTAGTTACTATCGGCCTGGTTCGTTTTTGGCGAAAAAGTACTGAACTAGAAATTTGGTTCACTAGTTCGTGTTTTCCCTACAGGGAAATTGTGCATTTCATAACACACATACCTTTGGCTGTAGCTGAATTTGCAGAGGTGCTGACTGTTATTGGTTATATTCCAGAAGGTCCCAAAATGTTAAGATGTTAACACAAATATTAGTTTTGTATTACCAAACTATGAAAAAGCGTCTGCGACGTGCAGACTGGAAGCGTATTTGAACGAAAAACCCGCCAAGCAAAAGTCTATTTCAAGTAAACAAGCCCCCCGCTGCATCCCTTTTTCAGTAGTTTCGAACAAGTTCAAAATTCGCCAGATGAGATCTAGTTCGTTCTGCATCCCTTTTTCTATAGTTTTGAACCAGTTCTTAATTCGTCATTTTAGATATATACCTTGTTTATACCTACACGAGAACCGCATTAACAAAAATCTGATTTGACTCAACACATATTTCTTTCAAACATTTATACCTATGTCGTTATAGCGCACTTGCTGAAACCGTATTCAAAAGTAGACAAAATTTTTATTTTTATGCGATATTTCTTAAATAATTAATTTGCGCGGTGGATCGAAATGGAAGCGAACAAGAATTCAAGTTTGTTATAATAATAATTCAAATTTAAAACGGGCTGTATAAAGAAAACCAGCCTTTTTTCACTTCGCGTCAAATGAGTGATGTGTTTATACCTGTTTTCTAACCGATGTGAGAAATAAAAAAACGATTTGAAAACAAATTCGAATCAATACACTTTTGAATTTCTGAGCGCATTGAAAGTTGGTTTATGCTTCCGTTTTAAATCACATCGAACTGGGTCAAACGCTTTATGTGTTGGTATAAACAAGGTAATAGATTTCTAAAATTGTTTTTTAAAAGTACCAACTATCGCTGCTTTTGAACTGGTGGCGATCCAGTTACTATCGGACTGATTCGTTTTTGGCGATAAAGATCTAGTACGGAACTACAAATTTGGTTCACCAGTTCGGGGTTTCCCTACAGGGCACTGTGGGGAAAATCTCTAGTTCTGAACTGGTGCGCTTCTAGTACATTTAAACCCAGTACTGGTTCGCGATAAATCTCTTTTGCAGGCAAGCAACTGGCGAATTTAACATGGCGATGTCCTAGGAAGTGTCAATTGCCCCCCGCTGCATCCCTTTTTCGATAGTTCCGAACTAGTCCTAAATCCTATAGTTCCGAACAAGTTCTAAAATCGACAGCCGAAAGAAAAAAGTATCATGATTTTTCAATCTTTTTGGTTCTTCCGTGTGTGCGATTTTAAGTTATTTTGGAAGAAATGTGTTTTCAATTTGAAATTAAATTTGTTTGAATGATTGTAAGAAATGTACGTTTACATACCTTTAGCTGTAGCTGAGTTTGCAGAGGTGCTCGCTGTTATTTCTTAGATTCCAGACGGTCCCAAGATGTTGAAATGTTAACACAAATTTTAGTTTTGTATTACCAAGCTATGAAAAAGCATCTGTGAAGCACAGAATAGAAGCGTGTTTGAACGAAAAATCCGCCGAACAAATATCTATGTAAAGTAAACAAGCCCCCCGCTGCATCCCTTATTCGACAAACAAGATCAAATTCGTTCTGCATCCCGTTTTCTATAGTTCCGAACCATTTCTAAATTCGTCACTTTATATATAGATTTCTAGTGAAAAAGAACTGAAAAAATTGGTTTTTGAGAAGTACCACTTTTCGCCGATTTTGGGCTGTTGGGGATCTAGTTCTTATCGGACTAGTTCCTTTTTGGCGATAAAGATCTAGTACGGAACTACAAATTTGGTTCACCAGTTCGGGGTTTCCCTGCAGGGACTATTGTGAATTAAATCTAGTGCTTTGTATTGCATGCGCTTCACGTTTTTCGTTATCAATCTCATAAATGGTTTATAATGACTTTTGTTAAAATTTCAAAATCCTCAACGGACCCTTAGCTTAGATGAAAATGCTTCAGTTTAAGATAGACTTTACATATAAAGAACTTGTCTATTTAAAGCAACAAAATAAAATCTTTATAAGAGGTGTTTCCATTATAAAGGTTTGCTCAAGCAGCAGCGGTATGGTACCGCGGGGTGTAACTCCATATGGCATATTTGCTCATTTATGGACATACATACATATATACATTTGTATATAGTTAACTTACATACATACATACATACCCAGTAGAAATTCTATGCATACAACATCGCTGTTGGTGGCATGAGCTTTCTGCTGCGTGTACATGTGTGTGTATAAATTTGAAAATAATTTGCAAGAATCTCCACAAATACAAGAAACATATGTACAACCTAAATGTATACTGTGCACTTAGCTTTAAATTTTAATATTTTCGCAGCTCCCTATGTTTATCTTCATCTAAAGCAGGGATCACAAGATTTGTAAATTTTAACAGTTAGGCAGCTCCCTATGTTTATCTTCATCTAAAGCAGGGATCACAAGATTTGTAAATTTTAACAGTTAGGCAGCTCCCTATGTTTATCTTCATCTAAAGCAGGGATCACAAGATTTGTAAATTTTAACAGTTAGGCAGCTCCCTATGTTTATCTTCATCTAAAGCAGGGATCACAAGATTTGTACATTTTAACTGTTGTTTGAAAGTTGTTATAGAGCTGAACTCATTATTTCCAGACAATACCACCAGAGAATGTTATACGGTAGACAAACGGGCTCGATTATTTGCATAACCAGCCTTAATTTGCTTTAACTCATGCATTTTCCTCTTTAAAGTGAGCATAAGCAGCCGAACAAATGCACGAAATTTTTGGGAATTAACTCGGATCCGGGGAATTTTCGATGACAACACTGGTAAAAACGGCCAGTTGTTGTCTTTTGTACAAGTAAGCAAACGAAGCAGTCGAGTTTCGCGTACGCGGTAGCCGAGTGGTGAGAGTTGCGAGCTACAAGCCTGTAGCTACCAGGTTCGATAATCGGTTGGAGCGATTGCGAAAAATTTTTTGTTCTTATTATTTATTTTATATTTTTTTATTTTATTTTATTTATATATTTAATTTTACTTTATTTTATTTTCATTTGCTTTATTTTATATCACATTTCTTATTTTACTATTAGTTAATTTTAATTTTTAGAGATGAATTTTGTTAAAAATTCAACAACAACTAACTGAAAGTAACGTAAAAAAAATATAGAATGAAAAAGAAATAAAAAAAGTATATTGGCCGTGGGACTCGAACCCACGACCTTGCGGCTGGTTAATTCGCATTACTGCCGTCTGTAAGGGTAAAATTTTAATTTGCATTTATGCTTATTAATTCAAATTAATTTTCTCCGTCTGTCTACCATATTAATTTAATGAGAAGGCGCAAATGTTAAGTCAAAAATGATAGAATGTATTCTCTCAATCGTGATGTTAAGTAACATTTTTTCAAGTACTAATTAGAAGATCTGAGATGCGAGAGTTCACCACTGAGACAAGGAGTTCGCCACACCAATTTTAACTACCATATTCTATGGTGAAGTGAGAGGTTTGTGGCAAATTTACATAAATTAGCTGCCGTTGGTGATATATATTTGCAAATTTACGCCGTCAGCTTGTGAGTACTGTGGCGTTTGCTGCAAAAATGTAGCTTGCTTTTTGGCAATTTTTTGCGCTGATTCAAAAACCAGTGGATGGGGTGGTATTTTTGTATTAATTAAATTTTATTTTTATTGTTGTTTATTAAAACATATATCGCTAACTTAGAGTGAAAAGTTGCTAAGTCCTATTTTAGAAATGTTACAGGAGAGGAAACAAAAAAATTCTTATAGCCAATTTCTTCAAGCATTTCGCAAAACTTTGAATACAACATTTTGGCTGTTTAAAGGAAAGCAAAACTTCATATAGGGATTCGAACTTTATTCAAAGACTTCATGCTATGTATTTTGGGCTTATCGGATTTTCGGTGCTTCTTTTGGACTTTTGGAAAATTTTCCTTTCATTGAATTTAAACGAGAAAAAATAATACGAAATACCTCCATCCTTTTCGATACAATACATTTTTAATTTCTCTAGCCTCCTGTATCAAAATATGAGTTTTCATAAAAAGTGGACTTGGAAACTTTTCAATCTAAGCTAGCGAAATGGACATAAGTACGTATGTAAGTATTTTTGCATATACAAATCCATCATTCATTTATAGCTACATATGAGTAGTCCACTTGCAAAGTGCGCTACGTAAATTTTTTCGATT